>NC_056739.1:1793115967-1793265967 GCF_019279795.1 Protopterus annectens
AGCAGTTACATAGCCAGGAAAGGTTGTTATAGAACAGGTACGTAGCTAGCAAGGGTTGTTATAGAGAAGGTACATAGGCAGGAAGGGATGTTGTAGAGCAGGTACATAGCCAGGAAGGGTTGTTATAGAGCAGGTACATAGCCAGGAAGGGTTGTTATAGAGCAGGTACACAGCCAGGAAGGGTTGTTATAGAGCAGGTACACAGCCAGGATGGGTTGTTATACAGCAGGTACACATCCAGGAATGGTTGTTATAGAGCAGGTACATAGGCAGGAAGCGTTGTTATAGAGCAGGTATATAGACAGGAAGGGTTGTTATACATCAGGTACATAGCCAGGAAGGGTTGTTATAGAGCAGGTACATAGCCAGGAAGGGTTGTTATAGAGCAGGTACATAGCCAGGAAGGGTTGTTATAGAGCAGGTACATAGCAGGAAGAGTTGTTATAGAGCAGGTACATAGCCGGGAAGGCTTGTTATAGAGCAGGTACATAGCCGGGAAGGGTTGTTATAGAGCAGGTACAGAGCCAGGAAAGGTTGTTATAGAGCAGGTACAGAGCCAGGAAGGGTTGTTATAGAGCAGGTACATAGCCAGGAAGGGTTGTTATAGAGCAGGTACGTAGCCAGGAAGGGTAGTTATAGAGCAGGTACAGAGCCTGGAGGGTTGTTATAGAGCAAGTACACAACCAGGAGGGTTGTTATAGAGAAGGGACTTAGCCAGGAAGAGTTATTATAGAGCAGGTACATAGCCAGGAAGGGTTGTTATGGAGCAGGTACATAGCCAGGAAGGGTTGTTATAGAGCAAGTATATAGTCAGGAAGGGTTGTTATGGAGCAGTTACATAGCCAGGAAAGGTTGTTATAGAGCAGTTACATAGCCAGGAAAGGTTGTTATAGAGCAGGTACAGAGCCAGGAAGGTTTGTTATAGAGCAGGTACATAGCCAGCAAGGGTTGTTATAAAGCAGGTACATATCCAGGAAGAGTTGTTATAGAGCAGGTACATAGCCAGGAAGGGTTGTTATAGAGCAGGTACATAGCCTGGAAGGGTTGTTATAGAGCAGGTACATAGCCATGAAGGGTTGTTATAGAGCAGGTACATAGCCAGGAAGGGTTGTTATAGAGCAGGTACATAGCCCCGAACAGTTGTTATAGAGCAGGTACATAGTCAGGAAGAATTGTTATAGAGCAGGTACATAGCCAGGAAGGGGTTTTATAAAGCAGGTACATACCCAGGAAGGCTTGTTATAGAGCAGGTACGTAGCCAGGAAGGCTTGTTTAGAGCAGGTACATAGCCAGGAAGCGTTGTTATAGAGCAGGTACATAGCTAGGAAGGGTTGTTATAGAGCAGGTACACAGCCAGGACGGGTTGTTATAGAGCAGGTACATAGCCAGGAAGGGTTATTATAGAGCAGGTACTCAGCCAGGAAGGGTTGTTTTAGAGAAGGTACACGGCCAGGAAGGGTTGTTATAGAGCAGGTACATGGCCAGGATGGGTTGTTGTATAGCAGGTACACAGCCAGGATGGATTGTTATAGAGCAGGTACATAGCCAGGAAGGGTTGTTATAGTGCAGGTACATAGCCAGGAAGGGTTGTTATAGAGCAGGCACATAGCCAGGAATGGTTGTTATAGAGCAGGTACATAGCCAGGAAGGGTTATTATAGAGCAGATACACGGCCAGGAAGGGTTGTTATAGAGATGGTACACGGCCATGAAGGGTTGTTATAGAGCAGGTACATGGCCAGGATGGGTTGTTATAGAGCAGTTACACAGCCAGGAAGGGTTGTTATAGAGCAGGTACATAGCCAGGAAGGGTTGTTATGGAGCAGGTGCATAGCCAGGGAGGGTTGTTATAGAGCAGGTACATAGCCAGGGAGGGTTGTTATAGAGCAGGTACATAGCCAGGGAGGCTTGTTATAGAGCAGGTACATAGCCAGGAAGGCTTGTTATAGAGCAGGTTAATAGCCAGGAAGGCTTGTTATAGAGCAGGTACATAGCCAGGAAGGCTTGTTATAAAGCAGGTACATAGCCAGGAAGGGTTGTTATAGAACAGTTACAGAGCCAGGAGGGGGTTTTATAGAGCAGGTACACAGCCAGGAGGGTTGTTATAGAGCAGGTACATAGCCAGGAAGGGTTGTTATAGAGCAGGTACTTAGCCAGGAAGAGTTGTTATAGAGCAGGTACACAGCCAGGAAGGGATATTATGGAGCAGATGCACAGCCAGGAAGGGTTGTTATAGAGTAAGTTCACAGCTAGGAAGGGTTGTTATAGAGCAGGTACGTAGCCAGGAAGGGTTCTTGTAGAGCAAGTACATAGCCAGGAAGGGTTGTTATAGAGCAGGTACATAGCCAGGAAGGGTTGTAATAGAGCAGGTACATAGCCAGGAAGGTTTGTTATAGAGCTGGGACATAGCCAACAAGGGTTGTTATAGAGCAGGTACACAGCCAGGAAGGGTTGTTATAGAGCAGGTACACAGCCAGGAAGGGTTGTTAGAGAGCAGGTACACAGCCAGGAAGGGTTGTTATAGAGCAGGTACACATCCAGGAAGGGTTGTTAGAGAGCAGGTACATAGGCAGGAAGGGATGTGATAGAGCAGGTACATAGCTAGGAAGGCTTGTTATAGAGCAGGTTCATAGGCAGGAAGGGATGTTATAGAGCAGGTACATAGCCAGGAAGGCTTGTTATAGTGCAGGTACAGAGCCAGGAAGGGTTGTTATAGTGCAAGTACACACCCAGGAAGGGTTGTTATATAGCAGGTACATAGGCAGGAAGGGATGTTATAGAGCAGGTACATAGCCATTAAGGCTTGTTATAGAGCAGGTACATAACCAGGAAGGCTTGTTATAGAGCAGGTACATAGCCAGGAAGGGTTGTTTAGAGCAGGTACAGAGCCAGTAAGGGTTGTTATAGAGCAGATACATAGCCAGGAATGGTTGTTATAGAGCAGGTACATAGCCCCGAAGAGTTGTTATAGAGCAGGTTCTTAGCTAGGAATAGTTGTTATAGAGCAGGTACATAGCCATGAATGGTGGTTATAGAGCATGTACACAGCCAGTAAGGGTTGTTATAGAGCAGGTACACAGCCAGGTAGGGTTGTTATAGAGCAGGTACATAGCCAGTAAGGGCTGTTATAGAGCAGGTATGTAGCCAGGAAGGGTTGTTATAGAGCAGGTATATAGCTAGGAAGGGTTGTTATGGAGCAGGTACATAGCCAGGAAGGGTTGTTATAGAGCTGGTCTATGGCCAGGAAGAGTTGTTGTAGAGCAGATACATAGCCAGGTAGGGTTGTTATAGAGCCGGTACATAGCCAGGAAGGGTTGTTATAAAGCAGGTACTTAGCCAGGAAGAGTTGTTATAGAGCAGGTACATAGCCAGGAAGAGTTGTTATAGAACAGGTACATAGCCAGGAAGGGTTGTTATGGAGCAGGTACATAGCCAGGAAGAGCTGAGATGATTTTCAGTGTTTGTTAAGGTGGTGGTGCTGCCTGTGTTTCTTATAGAAGGGGGAAGTGAGTTCCATAGTTTGGTGAAGGAATAGAGAAGTTAACCAGCAGGTAAGGTGGGTTTTTCTGCCTTTATAAGTAGATTATTTTCAGATGTTAATTGTCTGCTTCATTTATATTTGGCAAGTAATGTCAAGAGAGCAGGACAGTCTGTGTGTTTGTAGATTATTTTCTGCACTGTAATTAGTTGGGTGAATCAGAGATGGTGGGAGAGTTCGAGCCATCCCAGTTGTTTCAGTGAGTTACAGTGGTGGGATGAGGATTTGGCCTTGGTAGCAAATTTGGCTATTCTGTTGGATTTTACAGAATTTTGGATATTAGTGAGGAGAGGGGTGCCGTAAAGGAGAGATGGTAATAATAAGGTGGTTGCAAGGGTTTGTCTAGTAGTGAGGCTAAGAAAATATTGGTGCCTGTTGAGCATACCGAGCTTTTGGTGTGTATTTTTGATGTTATAGTTTATGTGTAGGTCGCAGTTAAGGTTTTCATCTATAATTGTGCCTAGTAGTTTAGTGTTTGGGACTTCTATAGTGGTATTGTCTTGGGCTTGGATAGTGAAGAGTGTTTTTATCTTGGGGAGTGGTTTTCTTAGGGGTAAAAAGTACTAGCTTAGTTTTTTTTTTCGGATTTAGGGCAACATGATTGTTAAGCATCCAAGATTCAGTAGAGGTGAGGCCATTCTGGGTGATTTGCTGGAGTTCAGAGCTGGAATTTGCAGTGCATATTATTGTAGTATCATCAGCATACTGGATTACCGAGCATTGTGGGAAAGTGGAGTGAAAGTTGTTAATAAAGATACTAAGTAAGAAAGGTCCAAGTATAGAGCCTTGGGGTACTCCTGTTAAAATATTGAGGAAGGGCGAGTAAGATAGTTGCCATTTGGTGGATTGCTGCTTATTGGAGAGATAGCTATTGAACCGTTGTAGGGAAGGTGGAGAAATGTGGAAGGTGGATAGTTTAGAGAGGAGGATGGTGTGGGAAATGGTATCAAAAGCTTTGAAGAGGTCAAGGAAAAGAGAAGCGATTATTTTGCTAGAATCCCATGCCCAGTTAACTGTATCAAGGAAGGAGAGGAGGGCAGTAGTGGTGCTGTGTAGGACTAAGAGTTGTGGGATACCACTAACAACATTTTTTTGTCTACAGTACAACAAACCTTAATAGTATGGGTTATGTCAGATTGGCATTTACCTGCCCAGTGAGATGTATAGGGTAATGATGTGTTGGAAGAGTTTGTCAATAATCCCAGCCAAGGGGAAAATATCAAAGGCCCTGGTAAGATCCTGGCTTTCAGTCTGGACTGTCTATCTCTTATCTATGGCCTTGGTAACCATCTTTGAATCCAACAGTCAGTGCAGAGCTGACTTCTATAGTCAGGCATATAAAATGTGATTCCTTACATCATCATCTGCCAACTATGTGACTCAGCAAGTCAGTTAACCAGAGAGCACTCCAAGGTCATTCCTGTAAATGAACTCTTGTGTTCAATGGGCTTACTTGTTTAAGAAATTAATTAAAAAAAAGTTGAAGAAAATTGATTTTCCTTTTACAAAGTCAAACCGGTGTGTATTAAGGCTTAGAAGGTTATCTATGGCATTGCTTATCAGCTCCATTAATATATGCTTTGTAGCCTTGCAAACCACACTAGTGTGAATAATAGCCCTGTAATTCCTAGCACCAGTAGAGGGATGCTTTTTATGCAAGGGCGCCACATAAGCTGTTTTCCACAGCTCTGGGATGGAACCAGTGCATGGACTTAGGTTAAAGAGCTGATGGAAAGGTTTTACTATGTGGGACTTAGGACTTCTCAGCACATATCCAGGGATATTGAACACTTCTCATCAGTTAGCCAGAGATATTGTCAAGACCCATGGATCTGATATTTTTAGTTTTGGAATGTGCCAAAAGGACTTGGTTAAGAATGATTGCATGTGGAGGAGGTGTGATGAGGGAGGGGGGTGCAGAAAGGAGGGTGGGTTTTTTGTGAAGCGAAAAGAGAATTTGTGCACAAAAATATTATCAATATTCTTTTGGCCAGAGAAGCAGGCACCATTACAAATGAATTCAGTACAGAATTGTTGGTTACTTAAAGGCTTCTTAGTAAAGCCTAATTTTTGTCTTCTGAATTAGTTGTATGCAACCCAATGCTCCTAGTCCTACGTGCACCTAAAGTAAGTTGGACTTCCTTACCAGTTTTAAATATTTTTTATAATGATGAAGGGAGTGTTTTTTATAGTTGGTCAGGAGCTTTGACTTGTAGAGTTTGTTTAAGCAGGAGTTCCACCATATGGTTTTAGTTCTAGATTTGCCATCATGCTTGTGAGGGATGTGTTCAGATGCCTCCATACATCTAAGAAGGAGTAAAATTCATAGGTGTAGACAGCAGCCTCTGGTACAAAGTTTGCTGGTGACTCATACCAGTTGTGTTTATCAATTGCACTGGAGTCAATAAGCAATTGTATTTGGAGTAATACGAGCGTAGAAGAGTTATTAGTGGTCAAAACGTAGATTTTCAGAGGTCACGGAAGGATGATCAAATTCTACTGGTGCGGGAGGATAACAACCAGGGTGGTGCAAATGGGAGAAACATTTATAAAGGCAAGGTCTAGAAGATTAACACATCTGGTGAACAGCAGGACAATTTGGTTAAGTGTATTTGCATTTACAAAGTCCAGAAATCTCTAGACATATTAATATTTGGTAGTATATGCTTGCTAGTTCATGTGTGTGGATAGTTAAAGATACCTATCTATAAGAAATATATCTGGCAAAATGGGTAACTTTTCTCAGTCCACATTTGGTTACTAAATGATTTCATTAAATGAACTTTGGCCAAATGTATTTATGCTATGTGAGGCTGACTGGACCTTGAGATATCATGGCTGAACAGTAGTTTGCATAGAAAACACAGTTTACAAAAGTAAATCTCTGTAAACTCCAAGAATCATTTCATGAATCCTTTTCTGCTTTTTTTGTTATTCAGACACTAAGAGGTTGATTTAAATCTGCCACTGCTTCAGGTCCAAAAACACAAGCACAAATGAGATTTCTATATCTAAATAGCATGTTGGTATAAGTCATATTTACTGATCTTTATTATATTCTGATGCTCATATTTTAATGTTCTAGATCATTTTTTATGTCAAAAACATGGCAGTAAAATGCTACCATATAACTTAACCTTCTTGTGAAAATGTAATGAGCTATCTAGTAATAATGAAATTGGTTTTGTTATAAATACTACAGTCAACTATTTTATACATATGGTGAGAATCGGAACATCTGAAAAAAAAATGAAGACAAAGTTATTTCAATGGTCTTGTATCTGGATCTAAAGATACTTTGTTTTGAAAAGCCTCAAAGGTTCTGGTATAATGTGTTCTTTCCTTTTTTGTACATCATTTCTTCTTTATTTCCAATATGTGATCAACACTTGGTCTACATTCCAGTATTTCCTGTAGTGTTTATTTAAAACACATGCGGTACTAACTCTTTCATTACCAAGTGCAGGACTCACCTTGAACAGCCGATGCTGGTAGTGCAGTGCTCTGATCCCCTGCCGCCTCCCAGGTATAGGTGATGGGTGTCGTGCCGTCGGCTTTACATTTCAGAATCACACCTTTTCCATCCTGTGTCTCCTCGATTCTACATGTTGGCTTAGTAGGTCTTGCTGTTGGAAAAGAAGTTAAATTGTAATAAAGAGATCTTCTCTCTCCATGCATTTATTTTCTCACAGAGAAGAGAGGAGAGGAGATTAAAGGATAGGCAAAGAGAGTGGAGGACAGGAGAGGGGAGAAGATGAAATGAGGGAATGATACCAAAATAAATTGAGATTAATGAAGGAAAAAGAACTCCCAAGAAACCATAGAGTGTGATATATAAGAGAGACAGATACAAATAAAGACAAATATGGTGACTATATGATCATTGACAACAAAACAGACAAACTTGTTAATACCTGGAGTGCAACACTACTGAATTTCAGGAAGAGTCATTACGTTTGAATATTCAGAATTATTTATCAGCTGTATGATTGTTTTCCACTCAGTTCATTTGAGATCAAAACTCACAGTCTACAAAGAAAGACTTTAATCATCTGTATATGATTGTTTATATTCAGCCATCTTATTTTTCATCATTTTTTATCATAAATGTTACTTTTCTTCCATTATTGTAGCTGACTGTGATACATAATGTTAGTAAAACAGAATACGAAGGCAGTAAGAGAAAGGACATTAAGGCTGACCAGTTCCAGTACAGTATGGCTAAGCTAAGCAGTTTTCATATCATTGGGTCATTATTCATAGTAACCCATGTTAAGGTTGGAAGGAGAAATAGACATGCTTGCACCTTTACCTATGTAGGTGCATGCTACTGAGAACGTTAATTCCAGAATGAGATGAAATAAAGCAAAAAGTATTTATTTTGTAAACATTTCATAGGTTCATAGGTTCATACTAGGCTATCTGCCCTAGGGCATTTATAAGCCTAGCCAGAGTGTGTTTGGCTTTCGCCACCCATTTTAAATGAATTTTGCTATGCCCTTTTTTGAGGTTAGTATACTGTGCCTCTAACAGTGACACAGAAGTGATACCCGGGGTAAACCTACGATCTCCCATCAACTCATCAAGATTCCTCTTGAAGAGAGTCAATGAGGGACTCTGCCTAACCTGGAATGGGATTTTATTCCAGAGTGAAGGGAGCCTCTGGGTTATGAATCTGTCCCTCCAGCATGTCCTATTTATTTCAGTGCTGAGGTTCAAATCTCTCGAGCGTGTAGCTCGATGGGATTTGGATTTTCTGAGGTGCAGCATGTCCATTAATTCCGGGTTGGACATGGCTTTATATGTCAGGCACAGATCGCCTTTGAGCAGGCGGTATGCCACTGAGTAGAGCTGGAGTTTCTTTAACTGGGCAGCATATGGCATCTGTTTGAGCCCTTTGATCCTCTTAGTGAGGTACTTTTGGGGTCTTTCCAGTTGCTGCAGGTGTCTGGTAAGGTACATCCCAAAAGGGGCATTGTACTCAATTATGGGCCTGATGAGGGATGAGTAAAGAGGCACAATGACCTCCCCTGATCTAGATGTGAATCTCTTCATGATTAGATGGGCTATGTAAAATGTTTTTCTAACCACTTTGGCCACGTGGTTTTCAAATGAGAGATTGCTATCAACTTGGGTCCCCAGGTCCCTAATTACTTCTTCCGTACTTAATGGATTACCACCTATGTGGTAATTTGTGGGCACTTTGTTTTTGCCAAAGGGGATGACTATACACTTTTTGGCGTTTAGCATGAGGCCATGGCTCTGGCACCAGTTGTCTGTTTCTATGAGGCCCTTTTGTAGGATGCTTGTGTCGGCTGGAGAGTCGATTATGGCGCCTAGTTTGCAGTTATCTGCGAACTTGGTCAGCCACAGTCCTTCCATGTTGGCCTGTACCTCCGAGAAATATATACCAAACAAGAGAGGTCCCAGGACTGAGCCTTATGGGACGCCACTTGTAACTGGTTTGGAGTCTGACATGGCTCCAGCAATTCTAACCATGTGGGTACTGTCCTTGAGCCAGTTTGCAACCCATCTAGTGACATAGGGGTTTATATTTAAGCTGGTGAGCTTATCTATAATGCCCGAGTGGGGTATTGTATCAAAGGCTTTTATGAGGTCCAGGTAGGCTGTGTGGACCACCTTCCCCTCGTCAATGGCCTTGGTGACTGTTTCAAAGAAATCGACCAAGTTTAAGAGGCAGGATCTGCCCTTAACAAAGCCAAACTGGGTAGGATCCAGTGTCTGTAGGTCCCCAATATCTTTATTTATGAGGTCCATGATGATCCTTTCCATAGCTTTGCAGACCAAGCTAGTCAGGCTTATGGGGCGATAGTTTCCAGGATCCGTTGAGGCACCACCTTTGTGGAGAGGGACCACTGTTGCTGTACGCCACTCTTTGGGTACATATCCTGTAGTAAGGCTGAGATTGAACAGTAGTTTTATGTTTGGGTTTAGCTCCTCTTGGAGTTCATGTAGGATGCAGCCCGGGACACTGTCTGGTCCCATTGATGCTGTGTTTTTGCTTTGGAGAGGCGGCTCTTACCTGAGCATCTGAGATGTCAGGGGGGCAGCACTCTGCTGGGATAGATATTTGCCCTTTTGGTGGGGATGGGGGGGAGAAGTTTGCACTGAACCTGTCAGCTAGGATGTTGGCAATGTCTGTGGGTTTGGTGTATTTTTTGTCATTTTGGACTAATTCTGAGCATATCTGGGAATTCCCACCCAGGTTCCTAACATAACTAAAGAAAGCCTTGTGATTATCCTTAGTGTCCTGTGCAATTTTTCTCTTGAAGCTGGCCTTAGACTATTTTATGAGTGCCCGTAGTTTTTGCTAATACTGATCATAGATGCCTTCCCTTTTTGGGATTTTGCTCTATCATGTAGTAGCTTCCTCCTTCTATTGTATAGTTTATTTATGGCTGGGGTCCACCAGACAGGATGCCTGCCTTTGGAGGATTGGGTCTTGGTTTTATTTGGGATTGCATGAGCCATGCATTCCTGAAGGTGTTCATAGAATGCGTTTATAAAGGATTCTGCGGTCTGGGCCGTATTTTCCACAGGCCCGGGGGCTTTGAAGGATTCCACTTCGGTTTTGAGGAGTGTGAAATTTGCTTTAGAGAAGTTTTTCACTGTGGTTTTCTGGGCAGGGGGTGGGGTCGGGATGTGAATATCCAGTGAGATTAGTTTATGGTCTGATCTTACCAGTGAGGGATACACTTCTGGTCTGGAGCATAGAGCCCCCATGTTGATGATGATCACGTCCAGTATGTTTTCCCCTCTTGTGGGAGTGGTAACAAGTTGTTCCATAGCATTTGAGTTTATAAATTCTAGGAACCTTTGGGCTAGGGTGTTGGAGCTAGAGTAATGCTCCCAGTCTATGTTTGGGTAGTTGAAGTCACCCAATATAATGGTGTTTGGAGAGACCTTCATATTTTCCAGTGTTCTCAGGAAGGCTGAGTGGGGTTCCTGGGTTAGGGATGGTGGTCTGTAGCAGGCTATAAACTGGAAGGCAGTTTTACCCACTGTTAGTTGCACATGGATAGTTTCTGATGCTTTGTGCTGTGCCACCAACCTGGAGGTGTGGGTATCTTTGACGAATATTGATACTCCCCCTCTTTTTGTGGTTCGGTCCAAGTTTTGGGGCTGAAAAGCATGGTATGAGGTATAACCTGGTAGTGCTGGGGTGCTCTCGGGAGCCTTGAACCAGGTTTCTGTTACTGCATAGATATCGATGTTCTCCATGTTAAGGAGAGTTTCAAGTGCATGCATCTTGAGGTTTAGACTTCTGGCGTTGAGTAGCATTACTCTTAGTTTCTTATCCCTTGTGATACCTATGGAGGTGGGTTTGTCTTTTGAGCCTTGCCTAAAAAAGGCACTATGGGGGTGGCAAGAGCCTTTGCCAATATCCGAAAGCCCATGGGTGACAGGTGCAAGCCGTCCCTAGCGAAGCATCGTGGCTTGTCGAGCATGTCATCCCAGGCTGACAGGCATTGGATCCCCTTTGAATGACACCAATACTTAAGCCATTTGTTGAAATTGATCATCTTGTCTTCATATTGTGGCATCATTCTTGGTGAGGGTAAGATGCTACTCAAGGTCAGGGTCATACCGGCCTGGGCTATATGCTCAGAGAGCTCCTCTATGTCTCTTTTCATGTAGTCCAGGGAGGTACGTCTCAGGTCATTCACACCAGCATGAACAATGACTGAGTCATATTGTTACTTGCCTTGGAGTGACCTGAGTGCTTTTGTTATGAGGCGGATCCTAGCGCCCGACAGGCAGCTCACCGTGACCCTCTCCTTGTTCAGCCTGGTGAGTGGGACGTCAGTGTGCCTGACTATAGAGTCACCTATTACAAGTGTATCAGGTGTGTTGTTTAGCCTTAAGGGCTGTGACTGTTCGGCACACTGGCTTTGTGAGCTATGTGTTGCACGTGTTTTGTTTTGGGGTAGCGGTTGCTTGGGTGTCTGCTTTGGAGGTCTCTGCTGCTTAGGCAGATTTTTATTTATAGCCTCCGAGTATGTTTTTGTGTGTTTATGTGTTTGGTTTGCTGTCGTGGTAGGTCTATGTGAGACTGGAATTGTAGTGAGTGTGGTTTCCTTCTCCTCCTGACTGGTTACGCCAGTACTGAGTTGAGAGAGCTTAGCCTCCAGTTTGGCTACATGGTTGCATCTCTCACATGTGTTGGAATTTGTTGGGAGGAGGAGAGGGTTGTCTGTGTACATGAGGCTGTTGTAACATTGCCTCAAGATTCCCAGATTCACCAGCTGGACCGGAGAGGAGATTGACAACTGACCTTTGGACATGCTAGAATAGTATTGGGAATTCCTTTATAATTGAAAGTCTGTATAATTGAAAGTTTATGTCTGAATATCTGAGCTAGGGTCTATTTTTTAAAAGATGGTATCGAAGAGTGAAATGACTGACAATATAAATCAGCAGACTAGTAAAGGACTAATTCAAGATGTGAAAAAAGCAGTGGATGACAGGGCAGAATCAGGAAATGCAGTTTATTCAATACTTATACAGCACAGAATTCAGTTGTATTACATTCTGATTCTGCATCTTCAATGATATGTTAGTTAACTGAGCAAAGTACATAAATTTATGATCTATTAATAATTCTGCTGTCTAGATGGGTAAGGGTATTTTGGGACCTGCTAAAAAGGTGACCATAAAGCAACAGAGGATGTGCTCTCCCATTATGTGTAGACCTAAATGGGCCTCACCCATAGTGTTGTGAGTAGTTCTGGCTTCCTGGTTTTAAAATTACATCACCGTATCAGACAAATCACAGCTCATGTCCACCAGTTGATTTAGGGTTGTTTCAAATATTGAAGAGTAGACCGGTATCCCTTACAGCTTTATGCCAGTGAAAAAGGAAATAAAAAAAGATAAGATTATTGTGTATCCCACTGTCCATCTGTTAGATATCCGCTGCCTCATTCTGCAGCTGGAGGCAAGTTTGTGCCATAATACTGTGTGATAACGAATAGAGAAATACTATAGAAATTTAATCAATGACAGCAGGAAATGGAAATTTGAAGATGTAATGCCCTAATCAGCACCATTCTGTATTAGGAAAAGAGTGAGTTTATGAAATCGCTAGCACAGGCTTTTATGAAAACTAGGTAATTTACTCAGAGTTATGTGCATACAAAGTACTGAGTATATGCTTATTATTATAAACTGCACATTTATTGATGATATACGCATATAAGTAAAGAGTTGTAAAGGTCCTTGGCCCCCAGAACTTCATATTAAACTATGAGTGCATGTCTTTGTAACTCTGGCTGGTACGCGCACTCATAGTTTAATATGAAGTTCTATCCTAGTTGAGTGCATGCAGGAACATAGCCAGAGTTTCACAGAGATGGCTGTCTAATGTTTGTGTCTCCTAGCTGAGTGTGCACAAGAGTGTAGCCAGCATTCCACAGAGATGGCAGTCTAGTCTTTGTCTTAGACAGAGTGATAAACAGTGAGGAAACATTTCTTGACTCAATAGGATTTGTCTTTACACATGGCTGCACTGCAGAGGATTGCAGAACACAAGACACAGATGAAAAGCAGGAAAAGGTTACTAAGAGGATAGAGGAGGATATGGATCTTGCAAGACTTTTCCAGGGAACTTTTCTATATGAGGATTACAGTTGGAACCTGATATATAAAACTAAGTTTATTAAAATATTGGAGCAATTAGGTAAGAACTCTTTAGGCAGGGAACACATTAGGCTTCTTGCTTCCCTTTGCCCTAGATTAGTGGGATGGTTGCTGATGGTGGCTCCAAGCACTGCAAAAAGATTTGGAACTTTATGACCCAGAACATAAATATCTCGGAATCCCAAGTTAGGAGGCTACAACCAAGAAAAGAGAATAGTAACGCATAGGGCAGGCATATAAACCCAAGATAAACAGTCTGTCAGCCATCTTCTCCCCAAAAGTCAGCAGACAGTAAGGGGGAGAGAGATGAGTGTGACACCATATGTAGTAGAGGAAAGTAGGTTAATGCAGATTGTTACAGGTGAGAAGATAATACAAGTTACACTGCTGGGTCTGACATTAACTGCAGAAGTATAGTCCCATCCCCAGGGATCACCAAACAGTAGAAAGAAACACAAGATGGTCAGTTGAGGTCTATTCACATTAAATGATTTGGCAACATTAAGTGAGAATGGGCAATTGCAACATATCCAGAAGCATGTGGAGGCAGTGATGAGGATCACAAAAGGCTACTAACTTGTACTCACAAATTATAATGGAACATTGCACTAGAAATCAACAGCAGTGTGTCATGAGAATTGTGATCAGGACCAACATAACCTGGACTTAGGGACTCATGAGGGTCATACATGACAACCTCAGGCACTCATTATTTATATATGGACATCTGGTGCTTGAATACCACCACAAGGCTAGCATTATCTCCTTTAACTTTCCTAATAGCACAAACAACTGTTGATGGCTTTGACTCCAAGACAGCTGTTTTTTTGTTGTTTGTTTAGGATGAGAATCTCATAAAGTTTGACAAAGACACTTTTCCATATCTTTTCCTTGAATAGGTTTATAGGTGGGAAAGAACGAAGGAATCAGAGATGCAAATAAATTCTAATTACATTTCACTACGTTACAGAGTAACAAATGGTAAGTACCAATTTATGGGAGGGGTTCCCAGTCCCAAAGGTGGATAGATTTGTGATTGTCTGTGTTCAGACCTACTAAACAAAACAGAACACATATTCCAGGACATCCATCTCATATGCAGTAGGTCTGTCCAGACACCTGTCCTATGTTTAAACAACTCTGAAAGAAGAAAGCATCCTTATACCTGTTAGTACATGTCTTATTCATTATTTTTTTACATTATTAGCGGCGCAGTGGTGCAGCGGTTAATGCTGTTGCCTCACAGCAAGAGGTTCTCTGGTTCGATTCTCGGCTGGGGTGCCTTCTGTGTGGAGTATGCATGTTCTCCCTGCGTTCGCGTGGGTTTCCTCCGGGTACTCCGGTTTTCTCCCATATTCTAATGGCATGCTTCTGGAGCATTTCTCCCCGGGCCTCCACTGAAAACAGGCTCTGTGGAACCTAGTCAGACTTTCCCAGTCAACAAATGTTAAATAAAATAAAAATAAAATAAAAATTATTACATGCATAAGATGAGCTACAATAAACGGGCACAGTTCAGCACCACATTTTCACTCACTGAATGCTTTCATGTATTTTTATTACAGGCTGATATTTATAAAATTGTAACCATGGAAAAACAGGGTAGGAAGGGAAGGAAAATAAAGACATGGCAGTTTTCAACTAACAGAAATGTAAGTACATAAGGCTCATACCTTCTGAGAGCCCCATTTTCTAGTGCTGTTAAGTTGATGTTTATTTTAGGCTGTCAGGTAGTAATTGTTTACTGTTGATAATTGTTAATCTTGTAACGAGATAGTTAAAGCTTACTAGGAGCATATTTTCTGTAAATTTGAGTTATAACTTCGTATCAGTTGCTGAGATAGGAAAGGTTAGAAGACTTCAAGAGAAAGAGGAAGAGAGAGAGAGACGGATAAGGTAACTATTAGAAGAGGACAAAGGGTTTGCATAAAAGGATGGAAATAGTGGGGGGGGGGAAGGAACATTGCAGAATGGTAGAAATCCAGTTTTTGAAGTACAGACACAAGTTAATAGAAATAAGATAATATGATCGGGGGAAATACAAGGCAACTGAGTTACAAAACCATTTATATTTTTGCCAAGATCCACCCTCATGAAAGTGATCGAAGTGGAATGGTTAAGTAAGAAGAAATTGTGGTGAAGAAGAAACACAAGTCGGAGAGCAAATATCTGCTGCAGAGGCTGAGGAAAATACAGAAGGAGAACGTTGTGGTGGAAGTGAGAAAAGAGGGCAATGAAGCACTAGAACATTAAAAAGGGATTAGCAATGAGGCACAACAGTTTTTATTTTCAGTGTTGTCTGTCATGATAGCGATACATTGGTGGCAGAACAAGGAAATGGTGTGGAAGTGGATGCTATAAAGGAAATAAACATTGGATGGGGAAATAATGGGTGGGAATGTATATGGAGCTATAAAAAGATTAAAGTGGGGGAGGGGGTATGGCCACAGGGTAGATGGGTACATTATAGAATTTTGTAAGACAAGAAAGAGGTAACATAGCCTTTAATAAAGAGGAGGGGGAGATGTCTAATTACCAAAGATAATAAAATGAGTAAAGATGTTACTTCTTCCCAAAGAAAAAGAGAATGTTTTCATACTGGGCATGTTTTTTGGCTGATTTTCCAAATTAGGAAGGATGCAAAGAAAATCTTAGGTATCAAGCAGGAGAAATACTTGTCACAGGTTATAGACCAGGAATAGATGGGCCTTGAGCTTTATGAAGGAGAAGCTGGGGGTTTATTCATGGAGATGTAACTCAAATGCCATGGAACCATGGAACAATCTACCCACCTCCCCACCCAAAGAACAAACAACCACCATCTCCTCATGGGAGAGGACTTAACACAAAATCATCATGAAACAAAAACATACTCACCACACAGATCAGAAACATGGGGGTACCCTATTATCACGCCCTGAAACACCAATAACCAAGAATCAAAAGACCAAACTAATCACCTGATCACAAAACACCCAAATCAAAGAAAGAACCTGAAAGACTTCCCTAAAGGCCCCCGAGCCCACAATGAAAGTAGGGTGCCGACTTCTCACTTCTAAACTCTAGTGTGTGGAATGCTAAGGCCACGGGCCAAAGGAAAAAAGCTGCAAAACAAAGACTCGCTTAACCACATCCAAAAGCAGTCCAAGGACTGCATGGATAAAACAATAAAAAAGACAACAAAAGGAAGCTGCAAAAATCATACAGCAAAAGGTCATAAAAAAAAAGACACCCTAAACAAAAGAAAATAAAAAGAAGAGCTCTCATAAAATCATCCAAAGCAATTTTGAGATAAAATCAAAAAAGTCAGCTAAAGTAAAAAAAGAAAGAGGATAGAAATCATAGAAAAGCAAAAGTGCCTAAAAAAATACTAAAGAAGTGTCAGAAAAAAACAGAAAGATAGAGCTGAAAGATGATCCTGCCAGAAAAATAAGATCAGCTCAGAGTGTCAAGAACTTTGTGTGCAGATGTGGCAAAAAAAAGAGCCCCAAATACTACTGTGAAACGAGCCCAGTAACAGCTTCCCCAAACATCTCCAAATCTGCCAAGTGCCCAGCTGCCCAATCCATAAAAACACAGCATCCATGGCCCACAGCGCACAAACGCATGTGTGGGACACAACTGTGTCCCAACACAGCTCACAAACTCATGACAACTGACTGTGCAAACACTTCATTGTTTAATCTCACTCACCACCTCTGTGCTTCTGCAGGCGTGGCGCTGGTCAACTTGCATTGCCCTTCACACCCACGGTGCCTCCACCATTCCATCCCCAAGACGAAGCCAATGGCTTAAAAAGGAGGATCATAATGGACATGATAAATAAACACAGGATTTGCAGGGACTTTGGATCCATCAGTTTGGCACTTTGTCTCCTTCGATCACTTTGGCTAAAAAAAGTTGCCATTGACCTAACAAGATCAAGCCATTTAGCACAAGATCCAGGTCCATTGTCATCTACAGGCCCACAAAGGTGGAAGGCAAACAAACGACCCTTCATCACAATACCCCTCATCATCAAAAAAAAATCAGCATGCAACTCAGTTAACCCCCCACATGGCTTGAGGGGCTGGCGCTGCTGCAATGACAGAACCCTGTACCCAAGTGGTTCAAAGGCTGTCACAAGTGGTGTACCACAGGGCTCTTTGTTTGGCATCTACTTCCGGCAGTCCTCTTTTTAGGAGTACAAAATCTTAGCAAGTCTGCAGATGACTGCAAACTGGGCTTCATAAAAAAACACAGATGACACACTGAAGGTACATCTAACACAAGAACATCAATCTGAGATATAGAGCAGACAGAAAAAACAAAACAGAGCCGCTACCATGGTGAGCCAAAAAAAAAATAAAGTTAAATACCTACCATACAAATGGGAAAATCAAGGTTAAACATCAGAACAGCAATCACTGGACCTGAGCACAAGTGAAGTTAGGTTGTCATTTCCAGGACCTGTAGCTATAGAAGTTAGTAGTTCCATGTCCATGTAAGTTAGGAAGACCTTCTTCATTTCCCACCCTCAGGGGAGGTCATGGTCTAGTCTATATCAAGGTCATAGAGGGAGGTCATGACAGTCTCATCAGACCAATGATTGACCAATTGATGATTGGTACCAATGCAAAGGATAGCAGACCCGCAAAAGTTCCTCACCAAAAAGGCCCACAAAATAAAGGTCCAAATTACAAAAGCCCTACTCTATGAAGCTGAACTGAAAGAACTTCGAAAGTATTCAGTCGCATTCAATGCTCAGAGTGACCCTTGCCCTACACTTTGGGGCCATGTCAAACCCAGATTTTATGTGAATATCAAAAATCTAAAGATCAAATAGAGCCAGAGCGGCAGAGCCCTTAAACCTCTTAACCCTGACATATTACTAGTAAGGGGACGTGCTGGATAGATTCATCACCAAGACTGACCCTATGCTGTGGAATAAAATCCCATATAGGTGAGGCAGAGCACCCCTCGCTTTGTTCAAGAAAATGACCAATGGATGGGAGACATAGATGAGATATACCCCCCAGTGTCACTGCTCAACCACTGGGCAACGCAAAAGCATGGGTATAAGTTCCACATCCCAGGGGTGTGGATAGTAAGCCAAAAGGCTGTAGGCTTGGCTTGTAAATGCCCTCGGGCAGATAGCCTAGTATGAACCTATGAACCTATGAACCTATGAGATGGTATGAAAGAAAGGTTTACAGGGTGGGCTGAGGTGGAAATGATAGCAGTGTTCAGCTTTACAAATCCTTTGGCACATTTGGATGGAACTTCTTATAAAAGGTAATGAAAGGAAGAGGAATAAGAGGAACGTTTTGATCAGAAAATGAAATGAGAGATACCGGAGCTGTTTTATAACCATTAAAAGCTCATGTGGGGCTACCTAGTATCGCCAAGGCTCTTCATGCTAGTAATGGAGATACTGGCAGAAAGGATAAGAGGGACATTAGGTGTCATGGAAAGACAGGGCAGGAACAATGTATCTTTCCATTCCATTTCTTGTTAGTAGACATAGTAGACACATTAACAGTAACACCGCTGGAGTTTGGGGATTCTACAAGCAGTCAGGCATAGAATGCAACATCAAAATGATGGTGCTAAGCCAACAGGAAAAGGGGATATTGCAGAGATATGACAGGCCAATGACTTGAAATATTTGGAATTGGTGGTACATGAGTCTTTTAAGGAGGCAATAAGAAACAATTACAGTAGGGTGATGGATTACATACGTAGAGGAGCTAATGAACAGAGACTGAGGTAAAGGAAGAATCCTAGCTGTAAGATTCAATAAATAAAATTGACACTAAGCTCTAAAATTGTTTGTCTGATAAAACATCTACCAGTAAGTTGGAATGATAATAAAATAAAAAGGATACAAAATATTAACCGAATTCACATAGCAGATTGCAAACAAAAGGGCAGTGAAGGACAGGATGTCACATAAAAGAAGATGTGGAGGTTGGGGTCAAGCCATATCTGGAGACCTGGAAACTTCTGCATTGATTAATAATGTACCTTAATGGTTGAGGACAGGAGAAGGAGGGCAGTTGTCATGGAAATAGTGAAATATAAAATTAAAGGTGGAACAGCAGAAATGAAGTATGTGTGGAAATGGTAGAGAAGGAAGCCATGAAAGTAGTGCAAGTGAGAGACAGGATTATACGGGCTTAGTATTGAGGATAGGGCTGAGGTACAACGTTACACAAACAGGCAGACAAGCAAGGGCTGGAAAGAGAGTCAGCGAAGGGGGATTATACAGTTAGAGCACCAGTCTGAGAATTTGTCAAACAAATGGCAAGTCGGAAACCTTCAGACACCGTGCTAGAAGAGTTTTTCTTAATAAGGTAAATTGGTGTTTGTGTAAGAGGGTGGAAAATAATGTGTGTGGATTAATGTTAACGGTTTCCAGAAAAACTAGTGAGAAAGTGAAACAGAAGAGGCAGAGTTTGTTATACCTACCAGGTTCTAAACAGGTTATTAATGCATTATACATCTTGGTAGAATAGAAGAGGCAAGAGTTAATTATATTTTCCAGATGAAAAGTATGTTGTTACACCTTATACAGCTTTTGCTTTTAGCATGATTTAATGTACTGCTGCCATGTGATTAACGTATATTGATATACTTACCCTAGGATTCAGAAAACCTTACCATGAGCATACATCTTTAACATGGCTGTTTTCTCACTCACGTTAATCTTTTATGATTCTTAAGCCTACTTCTGAGATTTCCTGCTAGTTGGACAGTCAGCATGGATGGATATTCCACTGTCAGAGCTGTATGTTAATACAGCAATACAGGGGAGGGGCTAATGTTAATTATCTCAGTGCTCTCCCCTAGAAATGGCAACAATTCCAGAATTATGCTGCATAAATTTCCACTACTAGAGGACAAAGTGAATGCTGTCAAAATATAGTGGTCACCTATTCACTTCTATGGAAGCAGTCAAGGTACAGGTAAGTTCAGCAAAGATGTGGTGGTGGGGTGTGTACTAGTGTGTGCTAGTGTGCGTGTGTGTGTGTGTGTGTGTGTGTGTGTGTGCGCGCGCACACATGTGTGTGCATGTGTGCATGTGTATGTTTTTGTTTGTGTCTTTGTGTCTGCCTGGGTGGTAGCCGTAAGGGGTAGATAAGCAGTCAGGAGTCGTGTGTGTTTCTACATGCATGAGGGGGAATGAGTGTTTTCGTGAGTGTGATCAGCTGTGTGTGGGGAAGGTTGATTGTTCATTGGTCTGTGTGGATTTGTGCATGTGTGTATGTGTGCGTGCATGGCTGTCTGGATGTCTAAGTGTGTGTGCATATGTTTCTGTGAACATGTGAGTGTAGGAATGCGTTTGCCAATGTGGTGCATGGGTCAAGAGAGAGAAAACTATCGCAGTCAGTTCTCTATGAACTAGCGTTAGAAAAGTGTGATTCAGAGATGTTAATGAGCTTTAATGAAGTACTCTTTCTCATTGCAACCTTGCTATCTGTGAATCACATTTTTTTCACTGTTGCTTAAATTGACCTATCTGCAGGAGACAATTTATGTGAGTGATAAGGATCTTTCTGAGTTCAAGAGTCAGACTTTTTTATTTTAGTTTAACTGCTTTTGTATGAATTGCCAGCCATGCTTTGCCTTGCTGTATTGAGGAACTGTTGGACTTTTTCGACCAAGTGTATGCTTTAATAACATTTCAAAATTGCTTTGCTGTATTTCCTTAATGATCATTTAGTCATTGTTTTGTTCATGTTTTGTTGTTGTAAAGTGTTTAGGGCTTAACCACCACACTGAACTTGAACTGATCTGGACTAATAAATAAGGAGGATATAATGAATTTAAATGGCAGCAAGCCAGTGGGGGCAGTGTAGTAATGCTGTGATAATGACAGGGAGTGGAAATGACACGATAGAGAAGCTGATAAACTCTTATTAATGGTAGGAAGATTTTATTTATGTATGATGCAAGTGGCCTCTTTTCAGAGGAGTCTTGACGTGGTATTTCTGCTAAAAGGGCATTGGGGAACTCCCCTTATTTTTTTCTATAGGTGCCATGGGATCTTTTATTTCCACCTGAGTTCTCATCAGCTCAAACAGATGGGACCTCAGTTTAATGTCTCATCTGAAGAATGACACACTCAGCATTGTAGCACTTTTCTAATGCGGCACTGGATTGTTAACAATACAATCGTCTGGAGTGGGAATAGAACCCATAGCTTACTGGTCTTCTAGCATGAAAGACGCATGTGCTACCTGATGCACCACTGATACATTATTTAGAATAGAACATATTTGGGGTCCACATATTCATATTATATACTGATGGTATTAATCTTCATCAAGGATGATGAGTGCAGAAGTGAGAAAGAGAAATGTCAAAGCTAAGAAGAGTCAAATGCAGGGGTACCTCATATGATGTGGGACTGTGAAAGAGGAAGGTACTGTGAGATAAAGTAATATAAGGCAGTCAGGGAATCTGTGGGAGGTCTGTATAAAAAACTGGAAAAAATGCCAATTTGTAGAAAAGAAGGAGAAAGTAAGGGAGAACAGAGTCATGGGACAGATCATACTAAGGGGTGGGGGGCTCTCAGTGGGACTAACAGTGTCTTGAATCTAAAAACATGTATGAAGGAGTATATAATTATGGGGGAGTGGATGAAATAACAGGCAAGTGAGGAACAATAGGATCCTACACTTGGGATGAACTACAGAAAAATAATTATGGGGGATTATCAGGGGGAAGCTAGTTGATGGTGACGAAGACCATCATGTGGCTTGTAAGAACAAACATATGTCTGTTCTGTTTTCCTGGTTACAAGTAGGTGAATGATGTGGTCTAGCTAAAACCCACAGTAACAGGACAACAAAATGGTGTCACTAATGTATA
Organism: Protopterus annectens; assembly: GCF_019279795.1. Lineage (NCBI taxonomy): Eukaryota > Metazoa > Chordata > Ceratodontiformes > Protopteridae > Protopterus > Protopterus annectens. Next base: position 1,793,138,021 of record NC_056739.1, read on the forward strand.
GTGAATAAGTGTGCATTGTCTATGATAACTAAATGACACGGAACTGCAGCTTTCCTCATGCCTGGAGAAAACATTGTTAATGGATGCCAAAATCTACAGGATGCAAAGGTAGATCTAAAATTAATTAAAAAAAAAACTACTGCAGGAGAGAAAAATATGAAGACAATTGACATTCCAGCGAGTATGTGAGAATTTCAGATGACTCAATAACTGATGCCTTAAAAATAAACATTTCAACAACTAAAATGTACAGATTCATTTGATTAAAGCATAAATAAACTCTGTGGTGTAGGATAAAAGCAAGAGCCTGAAGAGCTCCACAGGTGCAGCCTGCATAAAATACACACTTTTAAAATAAAAGAATGGATCCCAGCAGCAGGAAGAAGTACCATAATCTCCAAGAAAGAGCTCATGGTGTACACTGCCCTAGGGTATTCAAAGGAACTCTACAAAAGAAGAAAAGCACAGGAAAACCATTAAGATGAACACAGGAGACTCAGGTTTACAACATCTCTGCACTTCCCAATCATATGCTATTCCACCAACCAAAAGAAGACATGAACTTCAATGAGCAGGAAGAAAAAAAACATTCTGAATGCAAGCAGAATTCAGTGTATAACATGTCTATAACAGTACTTAAAAGAACAAAAATAGAAGGCAGAGGCATGCAAACCATTTGCAAGACCCATTGCATGCCAACATCTTTGATAGTGCATGCACAGGGGCATTTAGAGCTAAAAAATAAAAATCTTGATGGATGCCCAAGTGATAGTTCCCGCACTAGGCTTTTGCACATTGGGTTACTGGGTACTGATTGGTGGCAGATATCTTGATGTTTGGTAAGAAGTAGCTAGAAAGAAAAATAAAAGAGAAACAGAAGAGTTTCAACACCATTAAGAAGGATCTCTGGCATCTAAAAGAAATAGAGAGATAGACAAAGATAAAGAAAGAAACCTCCATTCAATGAAGAGACATGAAAAGTGCCATGAGGAAGACCTACAACCAGATGGACCACTGGAAGAAATAAAAAGGAATAATAAACTTTTAAAATCAAAGATTGCATGATTAGTAGGATCCCGCACAGGAAAAGCAAGCATAACAATTCTTGTTTGACACCAGAAACAACAGCAGGCAGAGTGACAACCTGACTCACTGCATAAATAAATTATATAGCAAGAGAAGAAAAAAAAAGGACGACATGAATTGAAAAGTGGATTAAAATAGAGCTAGAATGGGTGGTCTAGTTGTGAGCAAGAGAGATATGGTAGATCCAGCAGGGAAGCAAACTTATGCAAATTAGTAGGGTCTGATGCTGGTGATGGTGTTTGCCAACAAGTTGGTGTGAATTGTGACAAATGGGCTTAACGTCCAATTATCTGCTCCTAGTGAAACCCAGGAGAAGGTCTTAAGAATTGCTGTACATTTGTTTTCTTCCATCACTGTGCAAGGAAAAGGGGTGTTAAAGGTCAATTCTTGGTAGGCTTCAATCAAAAGCCAGCTTGGAACAGTGTCTTTTAATTGATTTTTTGAAAAAAAAAGGATCAATTAAAAGGGGGTGTAGTATGCTGAAATTGTATTTTACATATATTTTCATTTTTGCAATGTTTGTATGTATAAGCAATGCACAGGGATAGGAGGGGACAACTCACTCAATACAACAGAGTTATCATTGTGTTCTGTGCAGCAAATTTCTTGTTAAATGCTACATGCAGAAGAGGAAAGGCCAACTTGCTTCAGCTTGGTTAAACAAGATGCAGTAATATGTGGAGGAGCCCAGGAAGCTCTTACCAGTCCCACTCAGTTGAAAGTCTATTTCAATTAAAAAATTAAAAAAAAAAAATGAGAAATGTGATAAGATTGGAGGAAGACTTTTTTTTTAGGAAAGGAGGGATCAATTCATTATTGAAAGTGAACAGGATCATCCATTGACTCGTAATTAAGGGTAAAGAAATGAAGAGAACACAGGGTAGGGAAGGAGAACTTAGGGAAACTAATATGTAAAGTGTCATATGACTGGAAGATAGCCTCCTATCAGACTGTCTCAAGTAAAAATCCACAAATGTAACTGTTGAAGAAATGGAAGCATTAGAAAAGGATAAAGGAAGGAAAGTTATTCCAGTTTATGCACCAAACATGGTAACACAGACAGGAGGGACACTACAAGCAAGCAGATGCCTGTACAAAATACCTGTCACATTGGGAGACAAAAGACAGGAAATGTCTGGAAGATTGGAAAACAGCTGACACAAAAGAAAGAACTGAGAAGTCAGAATATGCAGGAACCAGTGGGGGAAAGGAAAATACAATTTGCAAGTTAATACCAACACTGTGGAAGGGAAGTAAAACAGAAAAATAAAGCAATGAACAAGAGTGACCAATAGGTCTAGTAGTAAGAAAAATATAGCTAGAGATTCACCAGGAAGAGGGAGAGGGGGAGGGCAGATCAACATGAAGATGACACGGAAAAATCTCATAAGTCTGGAGAGAAGACTAAAAACAGGAATATAATGTGGACAAAGGGTAACAGAGGACATGTTAAACTCAGCAAGTAAAATTATAATACATAAGGAAAGTGGTATTTATCTATTGAAGCAAAGGGCACAGCCAAGAAAGAACTGAAAATAAGAAGAAGCAGTTTAGTACACGGGCAAAGGAGAGTCGGCTAATTTAAAGAAGGCTGAAAAGCACAACATGGGGAAGGGACGATAGAGGGATGAAGTCACTTTTGAAATAAGAGTTGCATGCTCCTCGCTACATGGCACAGAAGAATGAAGACCTGACTATTACCCACAGGATCTGAGTTTGATTAGTAGTTCTGGCAGAGGAGGTGCCTGGTGGGGAGGGGGTGTTCAGACATTTTGGGAGGCAGGGGCTTCCTCCAGTGGTCTGAAATGTCCCAGGTTATGGCAGATTCCTATTAAAATTTGTCACAGACAGGAGTACTGAAGCTGGCACTAGATGTGGTGATGCATGTCATGTCAGTAGTTCTACCAAATTAAGGCATAACAAAATCTGCTGGTATACAGAACAGCATATGTGACACTGGCGGGCATAAAAGAAATCTGGTGTGCAGAACAGCATATGTGACACTGGTAGGCATAAAGCATATCTGCTGGTGTGCAGAACAGCATATGTGACACAGGTGGCTGCTTCACTGTAGCCACTTTTCTTTCTCTACTCACCAGTGAAGTGATCTCAGGCTAGGGAGGCACATGGTAGTGCCAAGGCACTATGGAACAAATGGAACTATAGGAGTAGTCGTAGAGAGTAGCTGAAAGTCAGCTGGAGGGCAGGTAGAGGAAGCCCCTGCACTCCCCTCACAAAGAAAAGAAAAGAAAAGAAGAGAAATAAGAAGTAAGCTCAGGGGTGGAGAAATAATAAATGTCTCATACGATATGCACTGGCAAAGTGTTACCATTAAACTACAAGTAAGGAGCAGGGGGGCTAATGAATAACTGCCCAAAGTACAAGGAATGGCAGAGGGCAATTAGATGTGATATACATGAAGGATGAGTCATTGAGGAAATGTAGGAGTACAAACAGCTGCATGAAGAGCAAACAGGATGAGAAGAGCACCGGCAGTACCCAGCGACAGGAGAAGAGGGAGAAGCCCTACCTCACTCAGTTCTGGGAGAGGTGGGATGAGAAGACCACCAGTCATGCCCAGCAATAGGAGGGAGAGGACCTACCTCACTCAGTTATGGGAGAGGTGGGATGAGAAGACCACCAGCCATGCCCAGCGATAGGAGGGAGAGGACATACCTCACTTAGTTCTGGGAGAGGTGGGATGAGAAGACCACCACAATGCCCAGCAATAAGAGAAAGAGGAAGAGGCCCTACCTCACTCAGTTCTGGTAGAGGTGGGATGAGAAGACCACCAGCTGTGCCCAGTGATAGGAGGTAGAGGGAGAGGCCCTACCTCACTCAGTTCTGGGAGAGGTGGGATGAGAAGACCACCAGCCATGCCCAGCAATAGGAGGGAGAGGGAGAGGACCTACCTCACTCAGTTCTGGGAGAGGTGGGATGAGAAAGCCACCACAGTGCCCAGCAATAAGAGAAAGAGGGAGAGGCCCTACCTCACTCAGTTCTGGGAGAGGTGGGATGAGAAGACCACCAGCCATGCCCAATGATAGGAGGGAGAGGGAGAGGACCTACCTCACTCAGTTCTGGGAGAGGTGGCATGAGAAGACCACCAGCCATGCCCAACGATAGGAGGGAGAGGGAGAGCACCTACCTCACTCAGTTCTGGGAGAGGTGGCATGAGAAGGCCACTGTAGTGCCCAGCGATAAGAGGAAGAGGGAAAGGCCCTACCTCACTCAGTTCTGGGAGAGGTGGGATGAGAAGACCACCAGCTGTGCCCAGTGATAGAAGGGAGAGGACCTACCTCACTCAGTTCTGAGAGAGGTAGGATGAAAAGACCACCAGCCATGCCCAACAATAGGAGGGAGAGGGAGAGGCCCTACCTCACTCAGTTCAGGGAGAGGTAGGATGAAAAGACCACCGCAGTACCCAGCAACAAGAAGAAGAGGGAGAGGCCCTACCTCACTCAGTTCTGGGATGAGAAGACCACCAGCCATTCCCAGTGATAGGAGGGACAGGGAGAAGACCTACCCCATTCAGTTCTGGGAGAGGTGAGTTTCTTGGGGGAGAAGTAAATTACTAACATATAAATTATCAGGAAGCATACTAGAGAAGGTGTACTTTAAAAAATATATGAAAAGTGAAAGAAGTAAGCAAATCAAAAATCAAAATGCATACTTCAGGAGAAGCAGATCATGTAAGGGAATGAGGAAAAAAACAAAAGCTCTACTTTTTAGAAAATATTTTGGTAGGAAAATGCAGAAAGAAGTAAGACATGAAGATGGAAGGTGGTTTTCATGGTAGAGAAGTAGAGAAGTTGAGGATAAGAAACATTTATGCACTGACTTTTCTAAGAATGTTAGGGCATTTTGCAGGACTTCTATCAGAAGTGGCAATAGGCGGGACTATGGATTAATGGGAAGGACTACAAAGTCACCTGGCCAGAAAAGAGTGACATGATGAAAAAGCAGACTGCAAAGAGACAAACACAAGCATTCAGAATTAAGGGAAGAAATCACTGCAGTTAAATGGGACATCTGAAAAAAACACTTACATAAATGAAATGCATATCACTTTCTATAGACTGGAGAGAATAGGGTAGTCACCTAGATTGGATTCTGATTAGAGGAAAAACAGTGGAATGCATCAGAAGAGTAGAAACAGGGGCAAAAATTATATTGGGTTACACCACAGTGATCATGAACTTGGAAAAGAGTTCACTAAAGTCAGTCAAAGACAACAGAGACAGACTGAAGAAAAAAAAAGATAAATGCTGAAGAAAGGATTAGAAGGATAATAAGAGAGAATCAGGTTGTGGGGTGGTATGAAGTGAAGATAACAGTGAGAGGATCACTGATGTTGGGAGCAAGATAAGAATGCAGATTGCCAGGAAAAGATTAGTAAGTGAAAGGGGGAATACATATATATATAGGGCCCAGTGGATGGGTGAAATGCGTTCAGTAAACAGGAAAATGGCTCTGGGAATAAGAGACTTAAATATGAGATATTTTATTTTTTGATTTTTATTTATTTATTTTTATTTATATTTGTTTTCCAGGGTAGGGCACTGATCTCCATTGACCTTTTTCAGACTCAGCCCGGGATCAGTATCTGGTTAAGTGACTTGCTTAGAGTCACACAGTTAGGTGATGAAGGATGGGAATCAAACCTTGCACCACTGGACCACAAAAAAACAGTTCAAACAGATATTAATTACAGAGTCACAAAAACAGAAGTAGAACTGATTAGAAGCAAATAATTTTCTTGCAGATAAGGAGAAAGAACGGGAAGTTTTAGCAGCAGAGGAAGGGCATGATTAAGACAGATAAACATTTAGATAAAAGAGGGCAGGTTCTAGAAGCTGATGGAATAACAGAAACTCCACCCAGTTTCTGTGAAAAACATTTTTTTTTTAATTTATTTATCATTTTGTTGACTGGGAAAGTCCAACTAGGGCAAAGACTATTTTCGCGGAGGCCTAGGGAGAAATGCTCCAGATGCATGTGTTTGGATTGTGGGAGGAAACTGGAGTACCCAGAAGAAACCCACACGAATGCAGGGAGAACATGCAAACTGTGTACAGAAGGCACTCCCAGCCAAGAATTGAACCAGAGAACCTCTTGCTGTGAGGTGACGTTAACCACTGCGCCACCAATGAGAAAAGGTAACAAAATTAAAATAATGGGGACTATGGCTGCATATGGGAGAAAATAATAGACATTAAACTGGTAATGATGATGACCAAATTTGACAAAATAAATTAGTTAAATTCATGTGAAGTAAATACAGACATTAGGAGGCTAAGCTCATCTAAGGAGGTAGGGCCGGATGGTTTCTCCACTAAATTTTACAAGGACATTGGAAGGAAATCTAGAGGAGGCAATATCCTGGATCTGTACCAGTGCTCATAAGATGGCAGTATTCATGTAATAGGCAAAAGTAGTCCTGCTTACCAAAGAAATGAAAGAAAATGTTTAAGCAAGAAATTTTAGGCCTATCCCAATTATTAACACAGGTACAAACATTCTGGTCAGAATTATTGCAAAGCCAATTGAAGAAAGTCTACCCAAATACACTTAAAAGGGATAGGCAGGCTTTTCTAGGCAGAATGTCAGTGAACAATAAGTGAAGTTTACTAAAATTTCTAGAATACTGTGAAATAAAGAAGGTAAAAGGAGTAGACGTAGCACTACATGCTATAAAATGCCTTTGCTTTTGTGGAGTGGGATTTTATGATGAAAGTGTGCCTGGCCATAACAGATCAGAATTTTACATGTGTAAAGGCCATTTACCATAACCCACAAGCTACTTGAAAGATTAACAACATCCAGTCCACAAAAATGGCAGTGGAAGAGACATCAGACTAGGATGGGCATTTTGTCCATCTTGTTCATAGTGGCTATGGAGTTCTTAGCCAGGAGTGTTAAGGAGAACCTGGAGATCCTAGAAAGTAAGGAGTAAGTGAAAGGTCAACTTGTTCTATTTGCAGGCGACTGCACTCTCATAGTGGAGAAGACTGAGAAAGCAGGTTTAACAATAATGGAGCATTTGAAAAGCTTTAAAGAAGTCTGAGTAGGCACTAAACAGCCTGTAATTGCAAAGTACCTTGTTAAGGTAAGGGAAAAAAGCTCTTGAACTTTACAAAAAAAAAAGCACCAAACCAGGGATGTCCAAGGGTCAGCTTCCGGTGATTTCCCCTGTCCACCTGGTGAATCTGGGCATACTAGGGCAATGTAGCAATTGCCTCATGTACACAGACAACCCTCTCCTCCTACCATCCAACACTACAACCTGCGAGAGGTGCCCTTACATAGCTACACTGGAAGCAAAGCTCTCTCCACCCAAGATTGTGCTAGACAGTCAAGAGGAGAAGGTTAACACCCGCACTATGCCTCAAGCAACACATAGCCCTTCTAAACCCGCACCACCAACACCCACACATAGCAACACTAAACCCACATATGTGGAGGCCCTTAACATTAACCTGCCCAAGCAACAAGCTGAAATGCAAACAAACACCAATCACAACCAAAGTGTCACATAGCTTACAACACCAGTGTGCCACCCAACAACATCCCCTAAGGCAAGACAACATACCCAACACTTTAGTCATAGGTGACTTTATAGTCAAGCACACTGATGTCCCATTCACCAAGCTGAACAAGGAGAAAATTACAGTCAGCTGCTTGGCGGGTGCCAGGCCCCACCACATAATGCATGCACTCAAGTCACTCCACAACAAGTACAAATATGACTCTGTCATTGTCCATGTTGGAGTGAATTACTTGAGACGTACCTCCCTGGACTTCATGAAAAGAGACATGGAAGAGCTCTCAGATTATGTGGCCCAGGCAGATATGGCCCTAGCCCTGAGCAGGAAGCATCCTGCCTTCTCCCAGAATGATACCACAGTATAAGGACAAAATGATTGACTTCAACAATTGGCTAAGCTTCTGGTGTCATTCAAAGGGGATCCAGTATCTATCTGCCTGGGATGACATGATCGACAGACCACGATGCTTTGCCAGAGATGGTCTGCACCTGTTGATCCTGGGATTCAGGTTACTGGCTAAGGCTCTTGCCACCCCTATAGTGCCTTTTTTTAGGCAAAGTTCAAAGGACAAAACCACCACTGTAACAGGTACACACATGCAAAATCTGAAGGTAATGCTACTCAATGCTAGAAGTCTAAAACTCAAAATACACTCTTTCAAGGCTCTCCTAAGAATGGAGAACATTGATATCTGTGCAGTAACTAAGACCTGGTTCAAGGCTCCAGAGAGCACCCCTGCAATACCAGGCTACAACTCTTACCACACTTTTCGGCCACCAAACCAGGACCAAAACACTAAAAGTGGAGGAGTGTCCATATTCACCAAGGATATTCACAATACCAGGCTAGTTGCCCAACACAATGCATCTGAAATTCTCCAGGTGCAACTAACACTAGGTAAGACTGCAATCCAAATTCTAGCTGCTACAGATCTCCCACCATGCCCCAAGATTCTCACTACTCCTTTCTAAACATACTGGAAAATATTACGATACAACCAAACACCCTAATACTGGCTGATTTCAACTACCCTGCCATTAACTGGTAAAACTACTCATGTACCAACACCTTTGCCCAACAGTTCTTGGAATTCATAAATTCCAACGCCCTGGATAAACTAATCCTTAGTCCCACCAGGGGCTCCAATATCCTAGACCTGGTCATTACCAACATGGGAAATCAAAGCTCCACACCTATGGTCACCCCTTTGTTGGTCAGGACTGACCATAAGCTAATTACCCTTGACATCCACATCCCACCCCCACCCCCCAGTAAGGAAACCTCCATAAAAAACTTCTCCAAAGCCAACTTCATGCTACTCAAGTCAGAAATTACAAACTTCATAACACTCATGCAGATGGGAACTGAAAGTTCGACTGCTGAATCCTACACTAAGGCACTGTACGAGTACATCTACTCATACATGAATCGTGCCATCCCCAATAGAACCAAGACACTCTCCTCCAAAAAAAGGAAGCCAATCTGGTGGTCCCTTGCCATAAACAAACTTTACAACAAAAGGAAGTAACTGTTGCAGAAAAGAGGAAAATCCCAGAATGCAAAAAACTCCCTTACCAGCCTCAGTAAGAAGCTGAGATCCTTCATAAAATCCTCCAAAGCTAGTTACGAAAATAAAATTGCCATAGATTCCAAAGACAACCACAAGGCATTCTATAGCTATGTCAAGAATCTAAATGGCAATGCTCAGATCTGCTCTGAGCTACAACAAAATGGCATTAAATATGCTGATCCCAAGGATATTGCCAATATCCTGGCAGATCGATTCAATGCCAACTTCACCCCCCCCCTCACCCCCTAAAGGGCCCATCTCAATACCAAAAGATTACCAAATTCCGGTAATAACGGCCACACAGGTAAAAAACACACTCTCCAAAGCTAAGAATACAGCATCCATGGGACCAGATGACATCCCAGGCTGTGTACCACATGAACTACAAAATGAACTGGCACCTCACCTAAGTGTCATGTTTAATCATAGCCTCACCTCAGGCTTCATGCCCACTGAGTGGCGCACAGCTACAGTTATCCCACTCCACAAGAGGGGATCCACCTTGGATCCCGGGAACTACCGCCCCATCAGTCTGATGAGCCTGATCTGCAAGGCCATGTAAAGTATTATCATGGAACTTATAAACAAAGACATTGGCAACCTTCAAACACTGGACCCCATGCAGTTTGGATTCGTGAAGGGCCAATCTTGTCTCCTGAACCTGATCGACTTTTTCGAATCAGTCTCCAGTGCCTTGGACAAGGGTAATGTGTCCCATGCAGCCTATCTGGACCTCCCCAAGGCCTTCGACACCATCCCCCACTCTGGAATCATAGATAAACTTACTAAGCTGGGCATTAATCCCTACGTCACTCGATGGGTTGCCAACTGGCTTACTGACAGAACCCACACTGTAAAAGTAGCCGACTCCAAATCCAGCTCCAGACAAGTGACAAGTGGAGTAACTGAGGGTTCCGTCCTGGGACTGCTCTTGTTTGGCATCTACTTCTCTGAAGTACAGGCCGACACAAAGGGACTCTGGCTAACAAAGTTTGCAGATGACTGCAAATTGGGAGCCATTACTGAATCCCCAAATGATGTGGATATTCTACAAAAGGGCCTTACAGAAACAGATGCTTGGTGCCAGAGCCATGGGCTCAAGCTCAATGCCAAGAAATGTATAGTTATCCCCTTTGGGAAAAAACATGTACCCATGAATTACCACATAGGTGGCAGTACACTAAACACCAAAAGTGTGATAAGAGAATTAGGGACACAGGTGGACAGTGGTCTCACCTTTGATAACCACATCAGCACAACAGTCAGGAAATCCTTCTATGTGGCACACCTCATCACTAAGGGCTTTTCATCCAGAAGAAAAGGAGGTCATTGTCCCACTCTACACATCCCTCATTAGACCCATTATAGAATACAACTCCCCGTTTGGTATGTACCTCTCAAGACATCTGCAACAACTGGGAAGGCCGCAGAAATACCTCACTAAAAGAATCACAGGCCTAAAGCAGATGCCCTATGCTGATCGTCTAAAAAACTCCATCTATACTCTGTCGCATATCATCTACTCAGAGGCAATCTCTGCTTAACATACAAGGCCATGTCAAAGCCAGAGCTGTTGGACATGCTACACTTAAAGAAATCCCAATTCCTCAGAGACACACACTCCAGGGATCTAAACCTTGTCATCACAATGAACAAAACTTGCTGGAGGGAGAGGTTCCTGACCCAGAGACTCCCCAGACTCTGGAATAGACTGCCCATACATGTCAAGCAGAGCGCCTCTTTGGCCCTCTTCTAAAGGAACCTTGATGATTGGATGGGAGATAGGAAATTCACCCCGGGGATCATGTAAGTTGCCCTGCTAGACAGGGGTCCAGGGAAGTAAATACTGTGGGAAAAAATAGCCAGGAAATTGTTATGGCTAGGCTTGTATAGGCCCTAGGCCCGATAGCCTAGTACCAACCTATGAGCCTATGAAATTATGAGTGCTACAATATAACCAAAAGGAAACCATCCAATTAACAGCTGGACACAAACCATTCTGTTACAGGGGAACTGAACTAGGGAATATTTAGGGCATAGGTTTGGGAAGTGGCAGAAAAAGCAATAGTAGGCTAAAGCGTATGGCAGACAGATATTTGGGGAGATGGAAGGAAAAGAAAAAACACCAATGAGGTGAATAAGCATAATAAAGGTGATGTCCAATCCAATGTAGGTAACCTATTGAAACATATTGGGGGAGGAGGACCTGCTACAATATAGTCAAAGGATATGTAATGACTTTATTTGGAAGAATAAACCTCTGAGAATAGTATCCCCCCCAAGTCTGCAGTTGAGTAGAAAAATGGACTGATGGGGTACACCATACTTTCATGGGTATAAATACAAGTAATATAAACCATTTTCTGAAATGGGTTGATGAATAAAGATTAAAGAACTAGACGAGGAAGACTGATATGAACTGAACCAGTTACACAAAGAAAGAGAGGTTGTCTAAGTAAGAAGGAGAAAGACTGAATGACTGAATAAATTATAGGAGCAGACAAAGAAGTGTTGGTTAAGGAAAATAATGTTGGAGAGTGTACTTAAGAAATTATCTAGGGGCATAAAAAAGAAAGAAAAAACAAAAATGGAAAGGTAAAGAAAGCGGACAGAGGATAAATAGAAATCTGTGTAACAAAGATGGGAAGAAAGACATGCAATAGTTAAGAAACAGGTGGATAATAAAAGACCTCCTACTATCACTGGAGGAAGACTCTCAGCTGGTAGTGCAGTTTGTAGATTCATTTAGTAGAACAAACTTGGAACCAGAAATTAAGATGAATTCATATATGGTTTCAATTCTCATCTGATAGGGCTTAAAGAAGAGGACAACAGATGCTAGAGATGTGGAAAAGAATAAGACATGGCCGGTCCATGTAATGTGACATTGTAGCTGGACAATAAAATGGTAAACAAATGGAAATGCACATGAGAGAGAGAGAGTAAGAAAACTGGCTGAAATGCTGCCTCATTGGCCTGGATGGAGATCAAATCCTGCTGCCTACAAGGATAAGGAATCAGATATTAATCATGACAGACAAATAAAGAGGCACACTGTACCAAACTGGAAAAGAGAGAATGAGAATAAAAATAAAAAGGTATACAAATGTAAAAGGGACACATTTTAGAAACTAAAGTAAAGCTTATAGGAAAAGAAAAAAGTGTTAGCAGAATGCTGTAAAATAGTGGATACGTACAGAATTCACAAACCAGAAAAAAAAGAAAAACACTCTTGAAGAGTGACCAAGCAAATGAAAATGTAGGGCAATATAGCTGATAGAAGAGGTGTATGAAAAGCAGTGAAAGAGAAATGATATTGGGCTTAAATACACCTGTTGATTCATTATAGTGTTTTACCTTATTACATTAGAACACTTGTAGCTTAACTCTTGTGCACCTTGTAGGACCTCTTGAACTGCTTGTTTGTACCAAGCTGAACTGAGGAAGGCTACCAGACACAACTCTGAGTTGAGATATATGACGACTGGAGGCTTCTGAGCTTCCAAAAAACCATTAAATTGCCTGACTTTTTTTTTTGCTTATTTATACTATTTACTGCACTTTTTTATTGCCTGCTGCCTACTTTTATACTGTATTTATTTACTGTATACTGTAATTGTCTGCTTTACTGTGCCTATTAAATTAAATTTATTGCTGTTTTCATGGTTTACAAAGTTTTTTTGCTATTTTCACTGTTTAAGTATTTACAGGTATTTTTTTCACTGTTTTAAAGCTATATGTTCTGCTTGTTCTGGTTTCCCCCCCAAGCAGTATTTAAATAACTGATCTGTTAACTGTTTAAAACATTCTTTAGAGCCTCCTTGCTGATTTTCTGCTGTTTTAAATGTTTTTAGTATCTCACTATTATTTTTCTGCTCTGTTAAACATTCTTTAGTGTTTCCCTCTGAAACTATGGTCGCTAGAAGCTGTAGCATAGTCCAGATAGAGGCTTGCTGCTTCTGAAACTGTTTGTAGTGGTTTCCTTGTTCTGAGCACATTTCCCAAGCCATCTTGGATTGGAAGGGGCCTATCTACACTTTTGTGAAATAATTGTGCTGACTGGGACCTGTCTGATAAAGGGTGGCTGGTCTAGGACTTGGAATAAGCATCATCATTGGTCCTTTTGAATCGTTTTAGTTTTTTTTCAAGTTTTTAGCTTCTGGTATTTAGGCCCTGCATTTGAGCAGGTTTCTGCTTGTTTGTACCAAGCTGAACTGAGGTGGGCTACTGGACACTGTGAGCTGAGATTTCAGATGACTAGAGGCTTCTGATCTTCCAAAAAAACATAAGTTGCCAATTTTTTTTGTTTGTTTATTTATACTATTTACTGTACTTTTTATATTGAATTCCGCCTACTTTTATACTATATTTATTTACTGTGTGCTAAACTACACTGTTGTACTGCAACTGTCTGCTTTACTCTGTCTGTTAAATCAAATTTTATTGCTGCTTTCTCTGTTTACAATGTTTTTCTATTGTTTTCACTGTTAAGTATTTACTAGTATTTCTTCACTGTCCTAAAACTATCTGTTCTGCTTGTTCTGGTTTTCCCACCAAGCAGTATTTAAATAACTGATCTTTTAACTGTTTAAAACAGTCTTTAGAATCTCCTTACTGATTTTCTGCTGTTTTAAACATTTTAATGTCTCGCTGCTATTTTTCTGCTGTGTTAAACATTCTCTAGTGTTTCCAGCTGAAACTAGGGTAGCTAGTAGCTGTAGTATAGTTCAGATACAGGCTTGCTGCTTCTGGAACTGTTTGTAGTGATTTGTTTGTTTTGAGCAGAATTTCCAGGCCATGTTGGATTGGAAGGGCCTATCTGCACTTTTGTGAGAGAATTGTGCTGATTGGGACCTGTCTGGTAAAGGGAGTCCAGTCTATGGCTTGGAATAAGAATCCTTATTGGTCCTTTTCAATCTTTTTAGAGTTTTTTTGGAAGGTTTTAGCTTCTGGTATTTAGGCCCTGCATTTGAGAAGGTATCTGCTTGTTTGTGTGTTGTGCAGCACCACTTACTGTAGTGCAATTCTGTTACCAAAGCTGGACAGTTATTCAACAAATTTTCCCTAAAACCCAGGTAGAAATATCCATCTCCTGAGCTCCTCTGTAATTGATTCTGAAAAGCCACCCCTAGTGACAACAGTCTTCAACCTAGCATTATGGACAGTTGGACTACCCTTGTTTCTCCTGCCAACCTTGTTGACTTGGGTTTATTGAAACAGTGTAGCAGTTGCCTCATGTACACAGACAACCCTCTACTAATAACACACTCTAGTACAGAGTGCAAGAGATGTATTTATACCAAGAATCTAGAAAACATGCTCTCTCTCACTCAAAACAGTAACACAGAGAATGTTGTGAACTCACCCACCACTACATATGCACATAGTACCACTACTCATACACATAGTGCACATCAAACACATAAATAGAATAATAAATAGAATTAGCTAGTGGTCTTTACATACTTTAAAATCTTGTCTGACAACTTTGTTACTAATATTATAAATGACAAGAAACTATCTTAACTTGCAACATTTACTGTATATACTGTTGATAATCAATATCTTGTTATTGCATTAAAGCCAACAACCTGTAATGTTGTTTACTATTGCTGCAACTTTGTATCTCTATCATGTACATGATGTGGAACTTTTCTCCCTGGGCATCCACTGAAAAAGGACCTGCCACCAGTCTGAATTTCCCGGTAAATAAATAAATAAATAAATAATCTGCATACACAGCAGATCTCTCGAAAAACTTACGGAAACACCAGAGATCCCCCCCCCCATAATACAAAACTGCTACAACTAACACAGTCCACATAGCAATAGTGACACATAGCAACATCAGTGTCTCATCAACCAAGCCCTTAAGGAGGAACACTCAAAATCCAGGTTTTCTTGTCATTGGAGGCTCAATAGTGAGACAAATGGATGTCCCACTCACCAGGGTGAACAAAGAAAGTCATGGTCAGCTGCCTGTCAGGTGACAGGATTTGTCAAAGCATGCATGCACTGAGGTCTCTAAGCAACAAGTATCGTTATGACTCTGTCAAAGTTCATGTTGGTGTGAATGACCCAAGACATACCACATTGGACTATATGAAGAGAGACATAGTGGAGCTCTCTGAGTATGTGTCCCAGGCAGGTATGTTCCTAGCCTTGAGCAGCATACTACCCTCACCTAGAATGATGTCACAGTATTAACAAAAAATTATTTATTTCAATAATTGGCTCAGTTTTTAGTGTCATTCAAAGGGGTCCAGTTTCTGTCAGCCTGGAAAGCCATAAAACCAAAATTCAAAACACAAACTCAGAAAAGCAAAAAAACGGAGGCTGAACAAATAACGCCAGTCGATAAAATCCCAAACTTTGTAAAATAAAGCACCTTACATTTTTATATGGTATAAAGTACTTAGACCAAACCCACAATTAATTGAGTAATTACATTAATTCATTCAATTAAGTCAACAAAGCAGCAACCACACAAAAGTTGACTTTAAAAGGTAACATTCATTCAAACAAATATAAAAACACTGTCTTTATGTATTATAAAATTAAATGTATATTATATTAATAATGTCCATTCTATACTAAATTAAAAAACAATAATAATAATAATAACAATAATAATAATAGTATGTATAATAAATTTGATCTTAAATAGACACCAAAGCAAACTTCTATTAACATTAATGCATTAGATGTTAAATATAATTTTTAATTTAAACTACATCTAGAAAACATAAAACTATCTTATCCCAAATTTTGTGTATATATGTCTTTTATTTAGTAAACATTTAATAGAACATGCATCATTGATGCCTGGGTGGTTGTAAGCATTGGTTTAAATGGCATATAAGTAAACAACTCCTTGGGTCTCACAATTAAACTTACCATTAATGTAGTATCTAGACCCTCTTATCATAAAATTAGACCCTATTATTAGTCTTGTAGGGTCTGATAGAATACTCAAATAGGTTTTTGTAATTTTCTATCTTGCATAAGTAGTCCAACACTATAGTTCATAATGTTGTCATTTGGTGTCCCATTATATAAAACTTCTAGAAAACCGTTCAAAAGTTTGTGGGGGTAAGATGTCCTCTCCGATTTATGTGAATTGTTCAAGAAAAGTAAATTTGTTGGCAAGCGATCTCTAAGATGGAAATATAATGAATCTCTATGCCCCAAGACACTTTTTTTTTGTAATAAATTCACGTGTCCACTCTAAACCTATTTTCATGAGAATAACAGTATAAAGATTTTTGACATCAGCTCTGACATGCCAGATCCTTACATATCTGCCTCTCGGTCTTAAAATTCCTTAAGTTGGTTTGGTTATCAGCAGCCCATTTGAAAGAATAATAAATAAATTACCACCATCTATTATAGGCCTAATGGGGATTGTGGGAATTTTTGCTCCTCTAAGAAAAGTTCACTTTAAAAGATCTTGAGAATCAAGACCCCTTTATATAACTCGGCTTAGTTAATATCATTTTTTCTAAGTGCTTGATGCGTAAATTATTCTTCTTTATTACCCCGCTTGCTATCGGGCTTCATTACACTTCATTAATGTGTAATTAATTCTAATTTCTTAGTTATGGTTGTTCACACTATATTGTGGTTTCTTTAAAGTGAACTGATTGTATTGCATAGGAAAAACCTTTAGATAAGAGTTCAAAGTCCATTCCTCTACCCTTCTTTTTTTGTTGGATGATGTGATTGTTTTGTGGGATTTGCGGGTCCAGGGTTTTTCTCGGGACCCTCGGACTTGTGTGAAAAAATCCTGGGTTTTGTGTTATTTTCCGTTGTTTATACGATTGTACCTTGAGATACTTCGGTGTCTGTAAGTTGACAAAAAATAATGGGCGCTGGGCGCATAAACCCCTTTCTCATAGGCGGAGTGTTAATAAGATCCTAGTATATAGTATATTCATATTCATGAGCAAAACTAGGATCGATTTAATCAAAATACTATGACAAACGGGAGTAAAATTCTGTTTTGCTTCAGTGTTACTTCTATTTGCCTTTTTGCTTTTACTACCCGCGTACTGGAAGCATTTTGAGTATTTTGAGACTCAACTTGGTTGCCAGATTTCAACACGCCTGTGTAAGCTGTTGCGACTGCGTCCACATCGGTTAGAGTAGCAGTAATAGGACTGAATTTGGTTTTATGGCTGAGACTAACGAGGGAGCTTAATCGCGAGTCGCAGGATCTCTAAAGGACTTGACAGTGGAAGTATCCTTCAGGGACACTGAAGAAATTTTACTCCCCCGCGTTTATTATTTTGACCAGCAGGGGTTTCAACGTTTGGTGCTTGTTTTCTACACAGCGTTCATAATAACGTTTGGACAATAACCAACCAAAATTTCTTAAGACCGAGGGCAGATAATGTAAGTTAAGTGGCATGTCGCCTGGAAAGCCATGGTCGACAAACCTCACTGCTTTGCCAGAGACGGTTTACACCTTAGACTTTCGCCTGCTGGCAAAGGCTCTTGCCTCCCCCATAGTGCCTTTTTTTAGACATGGTCTCAAAAACAACATTACCAATGTGAAATTAACCAATCAGAATAAAATAAGAGTCATGCTGCTAAATGTTAGGAACTGAAACCAAAAACTACACTCCCTGGAAGCACTTCTATCACTAGAAGATGTAGATGTCTGTACGGTCACAGAGAACTGTTTCAAGGCCTCAGAGAGCACCCCAGCCTTGCAAGACTACAATGCCTTCCACACCTTTAGACCACAAAATGAATGTGTGAAGACCAAAGGAGGTGGTGTTTCGGTGTATATTACAAATAAATTCATGTCCAGTCTAGTCAGACTGGACAACTCCATGGAGTTATTCCATGTCCAGGTTATGGTGGGTAAAACTCCCATTTAAGTCATAGCCAGTTATAGATCCCCCCCATGGGTCACAACGCTCACAAACCCTACTTGACCAAACTGGAGACAATCCAAATTTTACCGAACAGACCGGTTTTGGGGAATTTCAATTATCTCACTATCAACTGGGAAATCTATGCTAGCCCTAACTTGCTATCACAAAAGTTCCTTGACTTTGTTAATTCAAATGCCCTTTAACAAACTGTCCAAAACCTGACAAGAGGAACAAACATTCTAGATTTGGTCCTCACCAACATGTTAAACAAGTGCACTCCTGCAACTGTCAGACTTTCATTAGTTAAAACTCACCACAATTCAGTCACCTTTAAGCTGGCACTAACACCAGAACTCACAAAGAGTGAAATGAGACTAAAAAAACTTTATCAAGGCAAACTATACCCTTCTTGGTGAAGGTATAAATGCATTCCATGCCCCACCCCAAGCTAGAAATGGTAACTATGCTGAAGCTTACACTAAAGCCCTGTACAATCACTTGCATACGTGTATAAACTTGGCTGTACCAGAAAGAATCAAAGCCAGAGCCCTAAGTAAAATCAAGCTGTCATGGGGGGCATCCAGCATCAACAAACTTTACAATAAGTGCAAAAAGTTGCTGTCCAAGAAAACAAAGGCAAAGCTCCAACAATGGAAAAGCACCCTCCTCAACCTCAACAGGCAACTATGACAACTTGTCAAATCTCCAAGGGCTCCTTTGAGAAAAACTTAGCAAGTACAGCCAAGGATGACCATAAGGCCTTTTACAGTTATGTACATAACCTAAAGGATAGGGCCCAAACATGTGCAGAACTAGTGGCTAATGGTGCCACAAACACTGACCCCACAGAGATAGCAAACCTTCATTCACTTATCCCCTCTTAACTTACAACAAACCTTCCTGCAAACTCCTCCCACCGTACATATCTGAAGAGCAGGCCCTCAAAGCCCTATACAAGGTAAAAAATACAATCTCTGTGGGACCAGACAACATCCCAGGCTGTCTTCTAGACAGGCTAAAATATGAACTAGCATCACCATTAAGTACCCTTTCCAGTCATAGCCTAACCACAGACTTTTTTCCTGTGGAATGGAGAATAGCTACAGTTATTCCCCTCCACAAAGGTGGCCTAGCAATAGACTCAGGGAATAACAGACCCATAAGCCTGACCAGCCTCATCTGTAAGGCTAAGGAATGTATCATTATGGAAGTCAGAAATAAAGACATAGGTGACCACCAAACCCTGGATCCTACCCAATTCGTCTTCGTGAAGGGCAATTCCTGCTTGTTAAATCTGGTGGATTTCTGTGAATATGTGACCAAGGCCATGGATGAGAGTAAATCTGTGCACACAGCATAGCTTGACTTGACAAAGGCTTTTGACACAGTCCCACATTCAGTCATTACCAATAAGCTTAGCAAACTGAATGTTAACCCCTTCGTTATAAGATGGGTTGCAAACTGTCTCACAAACCAGACACACAATATCAAAGTGGGTGACTCCACATCAACCAGTAAGACCTGTTACCAGCAGGGTGCCACAGGGGTCAGTGCTGTTTGGTACATACTTCTCAGAAGTTCAGGTCAAAACTAAGGGGTTGTGGCTTACCAGGTTTGCAGATGACTGCAAACTAGGTGCATTCATTGAATCCCCAAATGATATCAGCATACTCCAGAAGGGTCTCACGCACAAACCAAAAACTGGTGTATTAGTCACAGTCTCAAACTGAATGCAAAGAAATGCATCATCATTCCTTTCGGTACAAACAATATCCCTTCACTCTATCAAATCAACAATACCCTAAGTACCCATGAAGTGGTAAGGGACCTGGGATCACAAGTTGACTGTGACTTTAACTTCGACCACCATGTGTCTACTGTAGTAAGGAAAGCTTTCTGCATAGCACACTTGAGTAGTAATTAAAGGCATCACCTCAAGACCAAAACAAGTTATAACCCCCCATACTCAGCACTTATCCAGCCCATAATTGAATATGAAGCCTCATTTGGCTTGTACCGTACTAAGCACCTGCAGCACTTGGAAAGACCTCAGAGGTTTCTAACAAAGAAGATCAAGAGGCACCACCATGTGCCTCATACGGACTGACTAAAGTCCCTGTCACTATACTCCGTACCATATAGACTTCTTAGAGGAGACTTATGACTAGCCTACAAACTAATCCAAGACCCAAACCTAATGAACTTGCTGCATATCTGTAAATCAAACAGGACTAAGGTTACCCATTCCAGAGACCTAAATATGGCCTGTGACTTAAATAAGACATGCTGGAAGAACAGATTTATCTCCCAGCTACTGCCACGTTTTTGGAACAGGCTACCAATTCATATGAAATAGAGCACCTCTATGATACTGTTCAAGAGGAACCTGGAGGAGTGGATAGGTCACCATAAATTCTTATTGGGGATAGTGCCCACAACACACCTGGACATTGGCAGTCATCACTAAATGCAATCTTGGGTGTTGACTAGCATTTCTGTGGTATTACATTGGGATGAAACGGCTAAGCTTACAATGACCTCAGGTCGATAGCCTAGAAATCTCCTATAATCCACATGACGATTGATATATAAAGCTTATGGTGATTGAGAAATGTTTTTTATATATATATATATATATATATATATATATATATATATATATATGTATATATGAGTCTATGTAATTTGATTGCTCATTTAATTGAATCACAAACTGTTAAACACAATTGACTGAAAACTCATTTAACTAAATCACAGTTGATAAACTTTCTACAGACCAAATATTCCAAAAAAAAAAAAAAAAACTTTGAAAAAATGACTTTTCAGTCAGTTGTGTTCAGTGATTTCTTATTCAGTCAAATTGATCAAATGACATAGATCTCCATATATTTAAGAACATAGTTACTAACCAAGTAATGAGGGCTTCCAGGCTCAGTGTTAGAGACGAGGATTTCAAGTGTGAAGTAGGCAGGGTAATGAGGCATTTGAAAGATAGAGGATACAATGATAAGTTTTAACAGAACAGATACCAGGAGTAATAGATAAGCGAGGTCAACAAGCTAGACCCTTCTTCTCTTTGAGGAAGGATTCTCCTGGTGATGCTATTAGAGCATCCACTCAGACTAGCTTAAGAATTTCTTTGAAGTATACTGCAGATGTGAATAAGTATGTTGATATTATTAAGAAACACTGGCAGGTTTTAATGACAGATGATGAGATTGCCAGTATTGTTGACTATGTCCCTAGGATCAGTTTTAGAAATGAGAGGTCCCTCAAGAGGAGATTGTGCTATACCAAAGAGAGTAGACAGGATAGTGGTTTTAGTGGCACCAACCCTTGTGGACACTGTAATTGGTGTTGTTATATAGATAGTATGATAGTTCTTCACCCTGATCAAGACAGAAAATATACTTTTAGGATATCAGCTACATGTAACAGTAAACATGTTGTTTATCTTGCATGTTGCATGGTCTGTGCCACATTTTATGTTGGCAATATTAGGGAGCATTGTTATAATATTAGTAAGGGAAATAAGACCAACGCACTTGCTAGACATGTTCTTAACACAGACAGCTCCCATGTTTTTAGTTTTAGAGTGCTAGGTTTGACTTATGAGAGCTTGAGACAGGGTGATATCAGCAATAGAACTGAGAGTTTGGAAGCTGTCTGGATCACTAGACTTAGGAGCACTGATGGACATGGTCTTAATGAATGTATTTCTTTAAGACCAAGACTAAAGATGAGGCCCTTGAAATGATGAGCATTTGGTTTGTTATATAAGTTATGTATCTATGTATATATATTTTTATATGACAGTTTTTTTACATATGTTTTTTACATATATTTTTGTATGAATAAAGTTTAGATAAGTTGTTATTATACAATTGAGTCATATAGGCCTATTGTCATATGACTTCATATCATGTGATATACTTTTTGGATATAAAGGTGTGTTTTATTAGTGCTTATTTACACCTGAAGAAGCTTATCTTTGAAAGCGCTTGTGTTTTTGCACTGAGTAAAGGCCTTATTCTGGAGTTTACAGCTTTCTGCGTCTCATTTTATCTAATAGATCTCCATATATTTTTATACCTAAGCACACTTACATGCGTACATGCATGTACATACAGATACAGATACAGATATAGATATAGATATAGATATAGATATAGATATAGATACTATAGATATAGATATGGAAGCAGAGCTTTGACTATGTTTAATCCTTAAATACAGTGTTTCCAAAAAAAGTAACAGCACTTGTGGACAGACATTTAAAAGAAAGAAAATCATCCTTTTCTGTAGGGGCATAGCCCTTTAATACCTCATTGTGGGGAGTTGGAGCATTATAACTTCAAGACTGCCACGTTTGGATAAGTAAATACTTTATTTGTCATCTATGCGCTATACCTTTTTCTTTTTTGATTGGGTTTTAGCAAGGTGGCTTTTTCTGAACCATGGTTGCTGATCATTTACATCTAACTAGGGTCTCTTTAAATGAACAGGTCAAGAGAAGTAAGCGACAACAGGAAGGCAACTGGTGATGATACTACTGAAGTGGAATAAGAAGAGGAGAAATTAATGTCTCATTATGTGGCACCAAGAATCAGGGTAAACAGAATGAGTCAAGAGCAGGGTAATTCTAAGGGACAGGGTCACTTATACTGCACACACAAAAGGAGCATGCATTTTTGGTGAAGGGGTGAAATAAGAGAGTGTCACTTCCAGGATACTGGCTTCATGGAAAGGACTAAGGGATTAAGAGAAGTCTAGGAAATGAAGCAGAGATTTTGGTCACATGGTATTAAAATATTTACGGCTTCAGCTACCAAAATGGCTTTGCTGTTTTAAGGGTTACCCTGTAGCTTGCCTGAAAAAGGTATGGTGAGCATACATACACTTCCTTTAAACTAGGTCTGGCTAAAATAGTGTTAGAGGAAAAGAGAGAACTGCAAGTGAGTTTTGAACTAGAAATAATATACTGATGTATGCTTTTGTGATGCTGTATAGAGCAGCTTGGAGTTTTCTTGGTAACTGCAGTAGTATTTATCAGATTACCACAAAATAGGATAACATAAAATAGAGAGTGAGTGGAGCTGCACATTGAATGAATCAGTACCTGGTGGGAAGTACATCTGCTCAATAGAAGAAAGAAGGCAGGCTTTTGTCATGAGACTCTGAAGGTATGTTTGAAATATTCCAGCTTGCAAGTACTAAACAGTAACTGTTTTAAGTGACTGTACCCATGCCATGTTTCTGAAATTAATCAGAACTGCTTTCTGTGACTATCAAACAAACTGTGTTAGGCATAAGAGTGGTTATTTTTTATTGTTTTGTACTAATGCAATTAGGCAAGTGTTTTAAGAACATGAATAATTAAGTAATCAAAGTTTATTTTATTGGTGTTGAAATGAGACAAAGTGCCTCCAGACTGTGCTTTGTTAGTTTCCTGTTAAACATCCTTGAATAAATAAATACCTGTTTTTTTGCTTGATGTGTCCTTCCTTGAAGCTATAGCTGTCAATCTTGCTACAGTTGGCAAATTAATATTTGGAATGAAGGATCTGCAGAGAACAGTGTGAAACAAACTTTTTGTGCTGAAATGTGACAAGGACAAAGAGATAGACTGCCTGCCACATGACAATGGTACAGGAAGGGTAGCCACAAAGGGGATAACTGCAGAAATCAACGGATCTGATTAGCTGTTGTGTTTTCATCCACCATGATTTTCATATACTCGTATATGAATAAGAGAACACAACAGATGATGGTCAAAGAGAAAAATTCACAGTTGTACAAAGAACAAACCTTCTATTTTTTTTTGATCCTGTTACAAAATCACAGTGATTAATGAGAATCATTCTTTACAAGCAAATGGCAAAGACAACTTTATGTGTGCTAATAGTGAAATCATATGAAGTACTGCACCCACAACTAAACACTAAACACAGGCTATGGATCATGGCAATGCATAGGAATAATGTAGAAGATTATGAAGTAACATTTTCTCTATTTATCTTTAACTTTGCTAGTCAGGAAATAAAATGCAGTACGTTTTAGTTCAGTACTTACCAAATATGGCCAGTGTAATCTTCCTACTATCAATTCCAGGAGTTTTCTTCACCTTACACTGGTAAATTCCAGTATCTGACTCCTGTATGTTAGACAGCACAACAGAGGCATCTCCTCCACTAGGTTCCAAAACAACAAACTTAAAACGCCCCGCTAGTGATGGAGGAAGGTATTGATACACTTGATTCTCCATGAAGGCTAGTACCTTGAAATAAAATCAATGACATCATTATAAGGTATATACTGTGCATAAAATATGCAGTCTAATCAAGATAGACATAGTGATTATTACATATAATTATTGTCATTCACTCTTTCTTTATCTAGGTGTTAATCTGTGAATGACTTTCCTGGCTTTCAGTGGAGTATTGTCGAAGTATATCAAACTGATACAGAAACGCATTCATTATGCATAAAGAAGATGAAAAAAGCAGTGAGAAAACCAACTAACATAGGAAGGGCTACAAGTCAGCAATAAGACATGACAGAGAAAGATCTAAACATTATTAATGAGGTGTTATGAGATATAAAGTTAGCGGATGTATGGAGATAAACTTCTCTAGGTATGTATAAGAGCAGAATAACATTTGTCTGACTATCGTTTTAATATTGGGTGAAGGTGACTAGCTGAAGTCTTGTATTCCTGTGCATTAGATAGTTACAAGGGTTATAGTCAAACGCTGACAATAAAAAGGTAAAAAAGAAAATATTTAATTGAAACCGCAAGAAAAAATAAATAAATAAATACCACCAAAAATTGTAAAGAAACTATTTCTCCCTTACTTAAGTATTCTCACTCCAAGGTTGCACATAATTTGGAAAAGGGTATATATCTTTCCTTTGGCAGCTAGAGTACAAAGCTTGGTTCTAATAACTGAGTTTTGAATTTCATCTTATTAAAGCTGACTTTGTGATTGTCAAATTTACAAGTAGAATCTCGTCTGTAATGCATACCTTACAGCAATTTGCACTATGGAATTAAATGGTTATCATTACAGATAAGTGTTCAAATACAGTATTCTAAGTTAGCATTATTAAATTAATCATTATTCACATAAAGAAGATATGCAAGCCCCTGCTGTAGGCATCCTTCCTTAATTCTATGAATGAATATCTTACTAGATGTTCGTTTGTTCAGATTTGTTCAACAAATATGATTGTTTTTCACCAGTATCCAGAATGTAAATGTGGTTCTCTTATAAGCAAATATGTTAGTTGCCATAAGACATACTCCCCAGAAAATTCCACAGATTAGAGCTGCAAAGTAAAACCATATGACAAAACTGTAGTAAATCGCAGAAAATATGAATAGCATTAAAACAGCACAAATATAAAAATGTTGATTATTTATGAGTGAAATCATAACACCAGTGTTAACATAGAACTTAGCATTTCCATGGATTGAAGGCACCCAACAAATGTTTGTACGGTACACAATAATTCACTACTTGCATTTTCCATGTAAACTCTATTGCCATATTTTTCCTGTTTTTAGGGAAGGGAAGTTTAGGTTTGTGTGAATGTCGGTATGTGTACTACCATCACTGCTACAGTTGATTCATATGTTGTCAGAAAGCAGTAGATTGTTACAGTAGCACATCCACAGTGATTTGTGTGGCTACCTCACAACAAGACGATCTCCTGATCAATTCTTAGCTGGGGTGCCTTCTTTACAGAATCTGCATATTCTTCCAGTGATCATGTGGACTCTTTCAAGATGCTGTAGTTTCTTCTCACATTCCAAAGGCATGCACTGAGCTGACTGGCGATCTTTAAAACCACTTCTGGGTGTGTGTATAGTGTATGAATGACTCTGCATTTGCATTCTGCACATCTGAATTCTGTGCCATCTGCCAGGTAGAGCAGAGGATTAAAGCTCTGAACTGTTCATGAGCTGCTTCTGTTAGTAAAGAGTACAGAGTTTGATTCATTCCACCTCCAGATACCTATTGTGTGACTCTGAACAAGTCACTTGATCAGACAAGTGCTACTGGTTCACCCCTGAAAAGGGACAGTTTGTATATAATGGGCTTACCTGGTTAGCAAATGTTTAAAAAAATTAAAAATCTGCTATAGATCAGTACCCTGTTCACAAACAAATTCTAAAACTTGTGCTCATTGGCTCTGTGACAGGCCTATTATCTTCACAATCCTGTAAAGTCGATTATCAGCAAACAGATTAATGGAAGGCTTGTGTTAAGCAGTACTCACACATCCAAATGGTTTAACAGATTCATTTGTTACAGACTGTGGACTATTTTCTGTATATGGAGGTTATACTGTATGTAGTTGTACATAGTTTATTTCAGCATACAGAAAAAACAAAACATGTATTTCAGAACATTTGAAGTATTTATATAAGATTTTAAATACTATATTATTTGCACATGTAAGTTGTTGTGAACTGATGTGAATTTTTTTTCCTGTGCTGCGGTTTATAAAATTTTAACATAATGGGAAACAGAAACAAATGCACAGTATACGATTTACTGATTTTTAATAAAGCAAAATCTTAAAAAAGGATTGCGAATCACCATTTTTTTGTTATCAAGTTGCAAGATCAACAGTTGGTGAGCAATGACTGAGAAGCTTTGTTATTAATTTCATCCAGCATAATATCATCACGTTTGAAAGCAGATCAGAAGGGAAGCAAAAGTAGAATTGTTGTATGACGTGTACTTAGAGGGCAACATATAAACTTAGCTCACTGTACTAAGTGTAGCTTAAATATTTCAATTCTGTCTTGAGCTATGGGACGTCACTGACACCCCAGCAGAGTCCCCCATTTCCTCTCTGTTATTCCCTGTAGATACTTCATCCCACCTAAGTTCATTAACCAGAAAAACAATCTTACTTCTCAGCCAGTCTGTCCATATTTCCATCTGAAACATACCTTGTATGACTTTCTGCTGTCCTTCAAAAGTAGGAATAATGAGGAACGTTGATGACAGGTATTTTTTTTTTTGTCTTACAAATACTATGTATCAATTTATTTTCTGATCTGCCTGTGATTAATGTAAGTCTGGTAAGTAAAATAACAATAATAGCAAAACCAAATTAATGGAAAGGAACAAATGGCAACATTAAATACAAAACTTTGAAGCAGAAGAAAAAGGCCAACTGACTGTCATTCTGAATCTTTATTCACTTTTAGCAGTTTTGCCTATATAACGTCATCAGAATAAACAACATTAGTACCATCTTCGATTAAACTATTATGTATTGTACATGTAATTAGTAACATGCCCAAA
Organism: Protopterus annectens; assembly: GCF_019279795.1. Lineage (NCBI taxonomy): Eukaryota > Metazoa > Chordata > Ceratodontiformes > Protopteridae > Protopterus > Protopterus annectens. The sequence continues at coordinate 1,793,165,430 of NC_056739.1, forward strand.
AATTACCAACAGACTGAAGGCACTTAAATATAATTTAAGTCCACACACTTGATAATTTTAAAAATAAAACATTTAAAAAAATTCAAAAGGTTTATATGTGTATTGGTACATTAAAATGTGATCACAGTCTTGATGCTCACATTCCCAGAATATTTTTGAAAATAAATATAAATCTTTTTCAATTAATTTTGTTTGTTCAATTTAAGTTAAAATACTGTATTCTCCCTGCAAATGTCATCTGGTCTTCTCCTGAAAAATCCACACCTTTCACTAACCCAAAACTCTCTGATCCACACAGCTATCCCATATCCTGATCCCCCCTCAGTCCCACAATCTTGCCCCTATTGCTAATACTTTCAATTTTCCTAGCAGTCACCTCTTCTGGAACAATTCTGAAGCACTGATGAATTTTAACGCTCACCATGTCTACAACTACTCTTCGGTTAAGTTCTTCTAAAATCTGGTCCTCAAACTGATTCTGGTTTGACTGACTGTTTCTTGTGGCCATGAACCTCTGTCACTTGTCCTGGAAATTGTTTTCATATAGGACAGGACAAACCTTTCCCTTGGGCTTCTAGCCTTGAATTTCCCTATGATTGCTATTAACCTAGCAAGTTGGCAGTTTCCCAGACCTTTTCTTTCTTCCTCCCTTATTCAAGAGTACAACACCTGCTGTCTTCCAGAGACATCTTGGCAGTCCTCAACAGGGTATCAGCTAGCATGTTGGCCAGATTACTGAGGCCTCTGAGAAGTAACCTACCTGATTCTTGTACTTCAACAATCCATCTCTTCCTCCATTATCCTGGTCTCCACTAACATCTGTCCATACTCTGCCTTACTTCCCTCCAACTACAGCATACTTCCTTTGCTTTCTGTATGAAGGCTGAAGTGACATACTCATTTTTTACATATGCTTTTTACCTACTCTACTGTAACCACCTTCTCATATTTCTTCAAGCTGTAATGGTGTGTTATTTCAATCCATGTTTCTGGCTGTATGCTTATAGAAGCTTTCATTTTGGTTCTTGGTTCTTTTGTCCAATACTCTTTCATCTCACACTTTTGCTGACCTCCTTTGTTGCTGTTTTTGCTAGCCTCCTTGTATTGTGCCTCTTCCATCGCCCCACCTCTTCCAGTCCCCTCTTGCATATCCTCTCTTTTAATCTGATCATAATGATCACACTCCTAAGCAGCCACAATGATCATTCCCGTCTTTTCACTTTTTGCTTTGTCTTCATATACATGACTCATCCCTGACCTGTTGCCATAACTGGCTTACTCTTCCAGCTTGCCAGAAACCTACAGCTCATCTTTAACCCTCTCCTTGTCCCAGCATAATCTACTCCCTTAAAATCCCTCACCATCATCTTTGTCCTTCTGTTCTTAACTTCCCTTGAGTTTAAACCAGAGAGTCCATAAAAAACTTCTCCAAAGCTAACTTCATGCTACTCAAGTCAGAAGTGACAAACTTCATGACACCCATGCAGACAGGAACTGAAAGTTCGACTGCTGAATCCTACACTAAGGCACTGTATGAGCACATCCACTCATGCATGAATTGTGCCATCCCAAATAGAACCAAGGTGCTCTCCTCCAAAAAAAGGAAGCCAATCTGGTGGTCCCCTGCCATAAACAAACTTTACAACAAAAGGAAGAAACTGTTGCAGAAAAGAGTAAAATCCCAGAATGCAAAAAACTCCCTTACCAGCCTCAGTAAGAAGCTGAGATCCCTCATAAAATCCTCCAAAGCTAGTTATGAAAATAAAATTGCCAAAGATTCCAAAGACTACCAAAAGGCATTCTATAACTATGTCAAGAATCTAAATGGCAATGCTCAGATCTGCTCTGAGCTACAACAGAATGGCATTAAATATACTGATCCCAAGAATATTGCCAGTATCCTGGCAGATCATTTCAGTGCCAACTTCACCTCCCTCTCACTCCCTAAATGGCCCATCTCAATACTGGAAGATTGCCAAATTCCGGTAATAATGGCCACACAGGTAAAAAATGCACTCTCCAAAGCTAAGAATATAGCATCCATGGGACCAGATGACATCCCGGGCTGTGTATTACATGAACTACAAAATGAACTGGCACCTCACCTAAATGTCATGTTTGGTACTCCACGACAATCGAAGCAGACCCACAAAATAAAAATCTAATAATCCTTTATTTCAGAACAAGTAAGCGCTTTCGCGTTTGTATAAACGCTTCATCAGACTTTCAAAATATCTTGAGTAAAAACTCCATTTAAATATTATGACTTGTTTAAAATCGACCAATAAAATTCTATCTAAGTAATCCTGGAGAATTTAAAGTGCCCTCACTTATATATACATCTCACTAATACATTTTATAGTGTTCAACAACATAAAAGCTTAAAAAATGCAACAAACATATATAAACAACAAATAAAATTCTAATCAATATGTTATAAGACATATATAATCTCATATAAGACAATTAACTATAACTAATACATAATATTTCCTATTACGGTTGGTCAATGTTTTAGGGCACAGTCTTTAAGAAAGGGTTTTAAAGAAACCCTGTCAAATCAGGCCATGCCCTCTATCTGCTTGTAGTCTAATTATCCACTTCCCCTCTTCTTTCTCTATATAATTTCCTATGTCTCCTAGTCTTTCTGTAGGGGTAACTAACTCTAAAACTAAAAATTTAAAGTTGTGTGTTGTATCATTATGGATAACATGTCTAGCTATCACATTGCCCTCATTTTCTCTACTAATAGCATATACATGTTCCCTTACTCTCTTTCTCAGTGTCCTATTCATTTTCCCAACATAAAAATTGTTACATTTCTGGCACATGGCCAGATAAACTACATTCCTCATTCTACAATCTGTGTATTGCTGGAACTCATACCTCTTATGTGTATTTGGATGTATGAAAATGTTGGTGTTAGCTATATAGCCACACTGATTACAATGACGACAGGGGAAAGTCCCCTTTCTAACTGAAAGAATTTCTCTCTTATTTCTCTTCTCATAACACAAAATTTGTTTTAATGATTTTATGTTCTTATAACTAAATCTTGGATGGGTCCCTACTACTTTTTTTATATCGTCATCTAACAGTAACAGGACTTTCCCTTGTCGTCACTGTAATCAGTGTGGCTATATAGCTAACATCAACATTTTCATACATCCAGATACACATAAGAGGTATGAGTTCCAGCAATTGATAATTTTTTACCTGATAATATATTTTCAAAAATAGAGTTTAATGCTCTTAATGTTGTAATTCATAGGGTAAATAGTGTGCTTTATGACTTACAGCTGACAGGAGATTTGACTTTGTATTTATATAATTATTTTACAATGGCTTATCTGGTCACCCCTGTTTTATTTGGGTTGCCAAAATACATAAAGATTTGCTACATCCACCAATGAGACCTATTGTCTCTGGTAAGGACTGTGTAATGGAACCCATTTCCTTATACCTGGAAGATGTGTTAAAACTTTTTTTGAGCCAAGTATTTAGCTTTGTATGTGATACAGGGGATTTTTTTACAAAACTTTATTACTAGCATATTTCTGTTGAGTATACTCATTTTATTTTTGTTATGCTTGATATTAATTAGCTGCTTACTGTTTTTCCCCATGATTATGGAATTCAAGCAGTACGTGAGTACATAAGTGCAAGTGGAAAATTTACATCAAGACAGGCTGAGACTATTTGTGAACTACTAGATATTGTTCTTACCAGCAATGTCTTTATTTTTGATAGACATTTGTCCTGTCAGATTTCAGGGTGGCTATGGGGACCTCTGTAGCCAACACATACAAACCTAACTCTGGGAAAGTGGAAATCTGAGTATAATACTTCGCATTATGATAGGATATCTTTTTTTAAGAGATTTGTGGATGATGTCTTTTTAATATGGAGAGAGAATGAGCAAGAACTCTTTGAGTTTATTACTTATTTGGATACCACCACTGTGTTTTTGAAATTTAAATTGCATTACTCCTATGAGCAGATACAATTTCTAGATGTTAATATCTCTAGAAAAGATAAAACTAGATACTAGTATTTTTAAAAAGGACGCTCAAGCTAATAGATATCTGCATCGTAAGAATATGCGCCCTAACCTTACTTTCAAGGGTATTGTAAAGAGCCAGCTTTTGCGGGCAAGCAGGCTTAATACTGATGTAGAGAATTGTAATGAGCAGATGTTAGATATGGTTAATGATTTTAGGTCAAGGGGTCATGAAGAAGGATTGTTGAGTGACCTGAGATGACAAGTCCAAAGTGAGAAAGTACTGCTAGGCCACACTTGTCCCAGGTTGGGAGTACTGAAGTTAAGAATGATCAAAAAGGACATTAATCTGTACGATATGTTATGAATTATAGTAGAGCAACTAGTGATGTTATGGAGATAATAAGAAACTGGGACATAATATATGCACTACCAGATACTAGACATTATGTTAGTGAGAGACTCGGTTTGCATATAGGAACTGTAGAAATATCAAACAACGACTCTGCTATAAGGAGATGAAATTGACCACTGACCCTAAATGTTTTACCAAGGAAGGCACTTTCCCTTGTTTGAACTGTTCTTGCTGTAAATGTATCCTATGCGATAATGATTTTGTGCATCCATTAACTCAGAAGAAATATTTTTTTAGACGTTTGCCTAGTTGTAATACAGCTAACATTGTTTATTTAGCTATTTGTTGTGCATGCCCTAGTTTTTATGTGGGCAAGTCTACTAGAAGACTGAGGATCACATTTTAGAAAATCAGTCAGATATTAGATGTAAGGTAGCTATGAAGTCTCTTGCTAAACATGTAATGGATTGTGTTGTGGCTCATAATTTTAAATTAAGGGTGCTACAATTGATACATATCTGTCTGCCTTGGATGAGATCATTGACATACCTTGATGCTTTGCCAGAGTTGGCCTGTATCTGTCACCCCTGGGCTTCTGGATACTGGCCAAGGCTCTTGCCACCCCTATATTGCCTTTTTTAGGCGGTGTTCCAAAGACCAAATTACCACTATAACAGCTACAAACAAATGCAATCTGAGGGTCATGCTGCTCAACATTAGAAGTCTAAATTTCAAAATGCACTCGATCGAAGCACTCCTTAAAATGGAGGACATCGACATTTGTGCTGTAACGGAGACCTGGTTATAGGTAGCAGAAAGCACCCCTGCACTACCAGTCTATAACTCATTCCACTTCTTTCAGCCCCAGGTCTTGGATCGAAGCTCCAAAGGCAGTGATGTTTCCATATTCATAAAGGATGCACACACCTCCAGACTGGTAGCCCAACATAACACATCAGAGATACTTCAGGTGCAGCTAACATTGGGTAAGACAGCGATTCAGGTCGTAGCCTGCTATAGGTCCCCAACCATGTCCCAAGACTCACACTCCACATTCCTAAGCTCCCTGGAGAATATCAGTGTCCAACCTAACACTCTCATACTGGGCGACTTCAACTACCCCTATATTAACTGGGAAAACTATTCATGTACCAATTCACTTGCCCAAAGTTTCCTGGAATTCATTAATTCCAATGCCCTCAACCAGCTTGTTCTTACCCCCACTAGAGGTAGCAACATCCTTGACCTGGTCATTACTAACATGGGCGACCGCTGCTCTATAACAATATTCAACTCCTCCCTGGTTAGATCCGACCACAAACTAATCACCTTGGAAATCAACATCCCCACCCCACCCACCGCAAAGGTAACCACCATGAAAAACTTCTCCAAAGCTAACTTTGGGCTCCTAAAACAGAGGTGGCTAACTTCACAGCACCCATGGAATTGGAGAACAGCTGCATGACTGCTGAATCATACACTAACGCTCTGTACGAACACATACACAAATGCATGGATCTTGCCATACCCAATAGAACTAAGATGCTCTCCTCCAAAAAAAGGAAGCCAATCTGGTGGTCCCCTGCCATAAACAAACTCTACAACAGAAGGAGGAAACTGATGTGGAATAACGTAAGTCCCAAGACTGGAAAAACTCCCTTATCAGCCTCAAAAAAAAGTTGAGATCCATCATCAAATCCTCTAAAGCTAGCTATGAAAACAGAATTGCAGCAGATAGCAAAGACAACCACAAGGCCTTCTATAGTTTTGTAAAGAATCTCCACGGCAATACACAGATTTGCTATTGCACAATGGCACCTCCTATACCGGGCCAACAGATATTGCCAATATACTGGCCGACAGATTCAGTGCCAACTTTACCCCTATCTCCCCCACCAAAGGACCAATCACAATACCAGTAGATTGCCACACACCCAGTATTACTGCTGCACAGGGTAAAACAGCACTGTCCAAGGCCAAGAATACAGATTCTATGGGATATGACAATATCCCTGGCTGTGTTCTACATGAATTACAGAGTGAACTGGCACCTGACCTGTATGCCCTGTTCAATCACAGCCTCATCTCAGGCTTTGTCCCTACCAAATGATGCACTGCTACTGTCATCCCTCTCCACAAAGGAGGAGTGACTACAGACCCTGGGAATTATCACCCCATTAGCATGACGAGTCTGATATGCAAAGCTATGGAATGCATCATCATTATGGACGTAATAAACAAGGACATAGGGAATCTCCAAACTCTGGATCCCACACAGTTTGGTTTTGTGAAGGGTATCTCATGCCTGCTCAACCTGGTCAGCTTCTTTGAGTCAGGCACCAGAGCTGTGGATGAAGGCAAGATGGTTCATACAGCCTACCTTGATCTGGCCAAGGCCTTTGATACCATTGAATACAAGAAAAAGAAAAATAATCTGGTTCCACACAGCAGTGAAGATCAATATGTCCTTTATTGTAGTAGGTAAGCACTTTCTTGGAATAACATCTGCTTCATCAGACTTTCTTTATATATTACTTTCCAGATGCATTACATAATACTATATGATGATATGTCATTGTACAGATACTCTCTTTACCTTCTATACAGATTCTTGTGTCAGTTCTACATATGCGTTCATGGATGTTACATGCCATCCTGAATTATACTTCACTGCTTGCTTGCAGTTTTGTTACCTTTGTTGCACTGATACTGGATAATGTTTATTGTTTCTTTAATCATACTTGGCCCCGTTTGAGCCGCAAAATCATCCAGGTGGATCAGTAACTAAAAAAATCATGCAAACCCCTAACCCATTGTCAGCTGCTACAACCGGCGATTTTACTTCCTAGTTTTCTACTTCCTCATTGTGCTGGCCACTGAAATAGGTAGCTGTTCTGAGCATGCCACCTCCAGTCCTCTAACCTGGAATTTCCCTGTCACATCATTTGCTACCACCTCAGCTTCCTCTTCTCATATGTCATTTGTACCTACATACACTGCAAAATGTGTCCACTCCTCCTTCATGATGACAACCCGGGTCATTTATTTCCCACTATAATCTCAGGGACCAGTTTCACTTAACCTAGTACCTTCTGCCTCCTTTGTTGAGACTCTTAATCCACTTCTTGAGTGAGACTACAGTCACCAGAATAATGTTCTAAATTCCAGGAATGGATCTCTTCTATTTTACTTCCTGTCTCATATCACCAAAATCATGTACTCATTCCCTGGAATGGTTCTCTCCTATTTGACTTCCTACCTCATGCCACCAACTCTTTCTAAGACCAAGAACACTGCATCAATGGGCCCAGACAATATCCCAGAATGCCTTCTAAATAGCATGAAACATGACCTATCAGGGCCTCTGGAATTACTATTTAACTGTAGCCTCCAAACATGCTTTGTGCCTCATGAATGGAGAATGGCAACAGTCCCTCTGCACAAAGATGAGCCATCTACAGACCCATAAGTCTCACTACTGTTATATGTAAAGCCATGGAAAGAATTATCATGGATAGAGATATAGTAAATCTCCGGACACTGGACCCAACCCAGTTTGGTTTCATCGAGGGCAGATCATGCCTACTCAACCTGGTGAACTTCTTTGAGAAGGTAACCAAAGGAATGGATGACTGAAGAATGGTTCACATTGTGTGCTTTGACCTGGCCAAGGCAATTGACACAATACCCCCACTCAGGCATTGTTGACAAACTGAAGAGTTTAGGCATTTGACACAATACCCCCACTCAGGCATTGTTGACAAACTGAAGAGTTTAGGAAAAAATTCATGTGTCACCCAGTGGATAGCCAGGTGGCTCACAGACAGGACCCAGGAAGTTAGAATTGGGGAGTCCACCTCTACAAAGAGGCCAGTCACAAGTGGAGTCCCTCAGGGATCAGTCCTTGGACTGCTCCTTTTTGACGTTTACTTCTCAGAGGTCATGGCTAATGTCAGTGGTCTCTGGCTGACTAAATTAGAAGATGATTGCAAATTAGGAGCTGTCACTGAATCCCACACTGACACAAATGTTCTACAAGAGGGCTGACACAGACAAACAACTGGTGTCAGAGCCATGGACTAAAATTAAATGCCAAGAAATGCATAATAGTATCCTTTGGGAAGTCATCCATCCCTGGTAATTATCATACTGCCAATACACCCCTTAGAGCTGACCCAGTAGTCATGGACTTAGGGACACACATAGATAGTAATCTAACCTTTGACCATCACTGTCTACAGTTATGAAGAAATCTTTCTATGTTGCACAACTTATAAACAAAGGTATGACTTCTAAGTCCAAGGCAGCCATTATTCCACTGTATTTGGCATCCATCAGACCTATCATTGAGTACAGTGCCCCCTTTGGTATGTATTTAATCAGGCATATCCAACAATTGGAATGTCCACAGAGGTTCTTTTCTAAAAGAATACTGGGCATAAGTAAAATGTCCTATGCAGACCACCTCAAGGGCCTATCCCTATATTCTCTCTCTTACAGGCTTTTGAAGTGAGATCTATGCTTGGTATACACAGCATTGTCAGACCCCACTTCGATGGACCTCTGCATATCCACAAAACAAACAGCACCAGAATTACCTGTTCTAAAGACTTAAACCTTGCCTATGATATAAATAGGATCTACTGAAGAGACAGGTATGTATCCCAGAGACTACCCCGTCTATGGAACAGGCTCTCCATCCATGTGAAGCAGAGTTCTTACCTAATGCAATTGAATTGCAACTTGGACAATTGCATGGGGAATTGGAAATTCATCCCTGGTTTGGCACCTATGTCTCTAATGGACACAGGCAACCTGTAAATTATTCATCTCTCAGGCCCTTCCTTACATATCAAGGGTATCAGAACTTGTCAGAGATTTGGGATGCATGGCTAGGCTTAACAAGGCCTTTGTGGTCATTCTCCTAGTAAACACACATGACCTATGAACATAACCATCCTATATAATGCAACCCCCCCTCCACTTTCGCAACCACCCCTGTCTCTTCACTTTACATGCTAACTGCCCCCCCATTACAATGCTTGGTCCCATTCCCATTTATCCTGTAGTCATCCAACAGAATCTCTTTGCTGCCATCTCCCTTTTAACTGTGGTTTCTCCTATCTGGCTGATCCCCCAGCTGCCTGCTTTTCTTCTGCTTCACTTGTGCCATTGGTTCCTGCATCACCCGTTCTGGCTCTGTCTCCTCCTTTCTTCAGCCTTGTATTTACTTGCGTTACCTCACTTTTCTTGCATGCTTCTTTCAATCTCTTCCTTCAACTGACTGTGTGCAACCCCAGTTGCCTGTGATTCTATGACAGCCTTTGCTTATGCCCTTTACCTCCCCCACCTTTTCTAAGTGCATTGTACCTAATAGCCCACTGTTGTCTTCTTCTTTCTCTAGCCTCACTGTGCTTTCTTCTTTGCCTGGTTAGCCAATATACTAACATTTCCAGTTGTTGAACTCAGAGGATTCAGCTGAGAGAACAGTATTATAAATAAAGAAATGAACTAATGCAGCATCCCAGATGTCTGGCTACTGATCAGCATTCATCAGTGTATTTGTTTCAGACATACTTGAGAGAACAGAATCATCCTCTTTGTTGATGATACAAAGATGGATGCAACAGCAAAGGATGGGAGGAAGAGTCTAAAGGAAGGCCTTGGAAAAGGCAGAGATGTGATAACTGAGGTTCACCGCAGACATAAACAATGTACTACATTTAGGATACAACAGATTTCCAGGATAACACTTGGATTTGGCCAGTGGGATCAAAGTGACATCACAATAGTAGAAGACAGCATGCTGAAGTATACGAATAGATATCTTGAAACATTTTGTTTAGCTATATCTCTGTGACAAAGTCTTGCAATGTGTTGACTGTCACTAGCAGTTCTGAGACAACTGCAAATGTTTTCAGCTTTTCTAAAATGTATGTTATGGATTAAAGCATTGACAATCTTCCTTTTTATACCTTTGCAATTTGTAATGATGCCTGAAACATGACATTGCATTATACCAGAATAACATTATCTTGCCTGATTTATCTCTTGTAAGGAGAGGTTTCTCTCCTGTAAGCAGACATAATGAGGCTTAGTTTACAGAATAAATATTTTTAGACATATATCTCATAGATGTTAGATAACAAAATCTGCATGAGGTATCATATTCAAACCTAATGCTGGTCTATTATTTCTAAATGATCTTTTTCCTTAATTTAGAACATCATTGCTCAGTTTGCATTCTGATGTAGGAAGTATCTTAATATGAACTTAACAATAAAAGCATAAAACATTTCTTGTTCACCTCTACCTCACCTTCAGGAACTTGCAATCTCCAATACCACCACTTTCCTTCTGAACATGGATGTTTTCAGAATAAGGCACTGCCTTAATACAGGTCTGTCCTTATGGACTTCCCAACAATTAGACAAGAAGTATGTGCCCTTTGTAAACAGGCATTTAATTCAACATCTTCAGTACTTCCATATCCTTCGTATTCATCCTGTCCATAACTTCTTGTACTATAAATATCAACATAAGGCAATACAAATCCCCTATGGATTCTGCTATAGTCTAGCCACCACAAAAAGTCTAATTTTTACAGCAATGAAAAATCTCTCCAAATGCTGGAGGAAGAAACAACTAATTACATACATAGTTAGTCTATCATTACTTTGAAAACAGATGATAGGTCAAAAGCCTTAGGAAATAGTGTTTGACTATCCATATCTTTTCCTGCTTATCTGACATTGCTTACTGCAGTCTCTGTTTGGTTGATTATATCTTTACCTGATTATCTGACATTGCTTACTGCAGTCTCTGTTTGGTTGATTATATATTTTCCTGCTTATCTGACATTGCTTACTGCAGTCTCTGATTGGTTGATTATATCTTTTCCTGCTTATCTGACATTGCTTACTGCAGTCTCTGTTTGGTTGATTATTCTCCTTCATGATGTCATTCATGCTTTGGTGTATCCTGTTTACCTGATGTGGACTATCAGAGTAACCTGTCCTGCACATCTTCTTTACAGTTCTGCCTTGTACTGTAAGCTCTCCTGACTAGAACAGATTATAGATCCATTATATTAAATTTACACCCAGGCTTCCATGATATTTTCAGACCTGGATCATTTGATGCACATGTTGTAAACTGGGTCATAAACACCTTGGTTGCTGGTTGCTTAACATTTTATGGACAACGCTTGATCTGCCTTTTTATCTAGAATTCTGGCTTTGGAAAGCTATTTCTTAAATTTGGATAGCATGACTGACAAAATAAGCCAACTTGGATTTTTTTCCATTTCTTTGTATACTAAAGGTTCTAATGTGTTTGAGACTAAGCCTCTGTATTCAGCTAATACACCACATGCCTTTTTACTTCTGACCTGGCTATTGCAAGACTTAATGAATATCTAAAAATTTCAGGTAAGTACCTATGTGGAACATTAAACTTTTGAAATGTCAGGACCTGCTAAAGTGAGTCCTGAGACATGGAGCCTAAACGGGGGATAGAACGAACTTATATACTGTCTGACATGGCTATTTCCCTTTCATTTTTTCCAGGATATGGCGATCTTGAAAACAGTAATGCATGATTTCATTCTTCTCCTATATTTTTTTCAGTGTGTCGACACTCTGCATTTTGAGTGCTAACATTTCAATAGGGTGACATGTTTTCAGTTCAGCTCTTTATTTCAGACTGAAGATTCAACCCAGGTCATGTTAGTCACAAAACCAGTTGCTGATTTTTAAAGAAACATTACTGATACTCTGTGTAAGTGGCACTATTGCTGAGAGAGGTGACTGCTGCAAAATGTGAAATGGTGCTGTCTTCACCTCTCTAGGAATGTAATCTTATAAAATAATGTTATACTTCAGATTAACACACAGTAAGCAGTTATTTCAGGTATATAATTCTGCATTTCCAGTATTGATATTTGAGATCATCTCTGAATTTTAACTCCCTTCTTTCCGTGATATAACAGTTGCATATGGCAGCCAATGGCACAGAGTGAAAGCCTGTGACTGCCACTTGTGGCAGCCAATGACACGGAGTGTGAAAGCCTGTCACTGCCACTAGCATGTGATACTAATTAATCCCCTGTGTTGTATTTAGTGTTGATGAAAACAAGGTTCATTGTATGGCGGTGGGTCCATCTGTGCCATTCCAGCATTGATTCTTATTTTCCCATACACTCATAGACTTATGCATTTAATGTTCTATATTAAATAATAACTACTTATCACCTCATGTGCTGTAGGTTGCTGCTTCAACCAGAATTCTACTAGGCTTCTTTTTATATTGATGAAAATATCAAAAAGCCGATAAAGATCTGAGTATGCTGTTTGACTTATGATATATATGCAAAACATTAGACATTGTATAAGAAGAGGTATGTTGTTGCAGTCATGTCTGTATTATAATTCCATATTGTTACGTATCTCATTACTGATCTTTCTGCTACTTCCTTTGTTCCATAAGATGGCAGAATGTGATTTAAAATATAAATAAAACAAAAAAGAGGAGAGACAGGAGATGAGCAGCAGAGAGTTGGAAAAATCAGGGAACGTCCCGGAAAGTGACTTTTTCAGAGGTCGAGCAAAGGAATCTGTTCAGAGACCCATGCTTTTCTGTTGACCATGAAAAATGAGGAGGCAAAGCATACACAAAAGTGTATACAAAATTACATAGCTTGAAAGGTGGTGGTACATATGGAAAAGAAATGTAGTTAGCCTAAGTTATGTTGCAGATATAATTTTTCTCTATATCCATCCATTCACAACCTGATTTTCCCATTTTTGCACATGGGGTTGAGGGGCACTTAACCAGTGGCAATCATCTAGAGACAATGTAAATACATGTATTGATTTATTGATTGATTGATTGAATTAACATTTGTTGACTGGGTAGGTGAGTTGGTCCTAGGGACGTTTTCAACCACCCCCTGGATGTCCATACATACAATGATTACAAATAGGTAATAAAAGCAGTAACATGGTTTGTTAAATAGCATTATTCAGAGAATTATTAAGGAAAGTATTAACAAATGGAAAACTTTTCATCAATTTATCACAACATATGGCATATAGCAGACTTAAATCATAAGGTAAGTAGCACTATGTAAGTACAGTCAAGAGATTATTTAGGCAGGAAGAACTTTCTAAGTTTGTCAGAAGTCGGAGGTAAGAGATGATATCGGTAGACAGGGCTGTTGGAGGTATGAGAAGGTACAAGAAGGGATGAGGATAGAAACAAGTTAGTTTGGTAGTTAGCAAAGAGGATTGTGGCTGTTAATAAGCTAATTCCTGTAGTACAGGGTTTGGTTCCGTCAGCCTTGATCTGCCTTCTGTGGGACATTAAGCAAATCAATGTAACATATTAACGTCTGCCTTGTATTAGATTCACTTGTTATCCAGGTATGAGTAGCTCCTTTCATTCATTACACAGTAATGCTGTCTGGTTTAAGAGACTATCTCATAGTTGCACACTTTGTTAGTAGAGAATCGGGGAACCAAGCCAAGGTTACAGGATGGAGCATGTTAGAAGGTCAGAGCCTTAAGCTTCTATGCTGAATTGTCAGACAATAATACTTTATGGTTATGGAACATTAACTGTAGTGCCATATAACTGTAAAGGCATTGAAAGGCACATGTGGTCAAGGTCAAGGACCAGTGATCATATAAACACATGAATTCAGTAGGTTCATAGGTAAGTACTGGGCTAGCTTCCCCTGTGGGCCATTTTAAGCCTAGCCAATTTCCATTTAAAAAGTAGAATCAAACCCTATACTATGTGTATCTGTGAGGTAAACACCTTACCAATTATGCTAAACCTCAACCCCAATGTCCAAGGGACATATCATAACAACAACAAATAAACTAATGCTATTGTATTTCTAGATATAACTTCTTTAATTTATAAAATGATGAAATGTCTCCACTGTCATGCAGAAGTGTTTCATATGGCAGTTAATATGTTGATAAACATTTATCACTCCTCCCTTATGAGTTGTATAATGCTCTTTGTGTCATCTGTGGGGAGTAACCACCATTTAATAATAAAATGTCCATGTATTAACTGAAGCATTATGTTCCAGTCACATAAACTTTTCCTGCTGCACAGTGGACTCTTTGCCACAGGATGACTGTTGTTTTATTATATTTAGTGCATTATCAGAACAAAACTTAAAATAATTCACACACACACATGCATTGTTGTGTTGCTGCTGACAAGTTAACATGGCAACTGTACCATCTGAGACGTGTGCCATTAGGGAATGCTATTGTTTTTCTGTCATTCCAAGCTTATATATTTATGGTTTGTTAGTATAACATGAATTTGCAATTCCCAGGTTACTTCTTAGGGGATTAATATAGTATTTTGAAATGATCTAGCACCGTATAGCGACAAAAGTAATGTAGGTGTTTCAGCCTGGGTTTATGTATTAATTATTCTGATATTATAAAGGATATGTATGATAATGCTGATGCATAATAAGAAATCCACTGATGCATAATGTATGACATCATCTTCTGCTTGAGGGATAAAAAACGAATTATAATGAAATAGTGATAAAATTGCAAAAGGTCATACCACAATGTCTTTATCACGGCTATCTGGTCGTATGATAGACCACTCGATGTCCAGAGAACCTGCATCTGTTGAAGCAAGAGTATACGTACAGTTTAACTGAACAGAATCACCTGTTGCTACTTGCAAGGTTGGATCACCCACTGACGTGATTGTCACTGCAAGCAAAGAACCTAGAAAAGCAGAGAAATGCACAAATGTGAAATATGCGAAGATTATACATGTGCAGATTTTAAATATCTTACAGGTAATGTTGTAATCTGGATTTCGTCTAACCCCATTTTGTGCATTTAGGGGGAGCAGGTATACAAAAAAAAAAAAGAATTACAAGAATTATCTTTCTCAACAAATTTGCATTTTACGTGTCAGCATCACTTTCAGGTCTCAAACGAGTTAGGAGATATAGCTTCATCCATGCATTCATAACTCCTTTTTGCCATTTTTGCACATGGGACCAGGGTGTCACTGCTTCAGTGGCAATCATCTAGAGCCAAGGTTTACCACCAGGTGGCTAGCCCTGCAGCAGTAGTTCTTCTACCTCACGCATTCGCATGCACACTCACACTTATAGTTAATTTAGAATATCCAATCCACCTACTGCTTGTCTTTGCTTGCTGTGCTTGTCACAAAATAACTGTTCCACCATTGCCCAGTGAATATGCCTGTCAAACACTTTTTTGGATCAAGCCACACTCTGTCTTTCTGCATTCTGTAGCTTCTCATCTGCCTTTTGTTCTACCTATATATCTGTCTGTCTAACTCTTCTGCCCTTTTCTGTGTGTGTGTGTGTCTTATTTTATATATATATATATATATATATATATATATATATATATATATATAAATATATAAACTTATATATATATATATATATATACTGTCATAGAAACTGACTAAAACTATCAATATCAAGAATCCTTTCAGCTGAACCACAGATACATGAAGATATATGGCATTTTAGCAGTGGGCAAGCCTTCTTTGTATTCCAGCACCTCCACATCTCTAAATATACTGAAGACTATACAACAGTGGGGGCAAGGAGAAACTCCTTTGGCTCCACTGTCGAATAAGCTCACTGCCTGACATTGTAAGCCATGACTGAAATAATGATTTAACAGTCTGAAACCACTGATTCCTAATACGTATGTATGTGTGCGTGCATGTGTATGTATATATATATATATATATATATATATATATATATATATATATATTTATATCCCCTTATGATCAGTTAATATATTTACCAGCAAACATAGCAATCAAAGATGCCTGGTTAGCTAGCATCTACATTGAATTGCCACAGGGGCTATTAAACATAATTCGCAAAATAGTGCTGGTTTTAGAGTTTTATTGTTTCCCACTGTTGCTCAATCTTGGGTTTAATATACATACTGCTGCAGAGGTATGCTGGACAAAGCCTCCGCGTGTTTTGCACATGGAGGGTGCAGGGGGGCTTGCTCCCTGCAAAAAAAAAAAAAAAAAAAAAACACTTAAAAAGAAATATTTATTTTGTTGAACCATATTTCCACAGTACAATTTATATTATGCTTGTTTTATGACTGACTGAATTGAATGTGTGTGTGTGTGTGTGTGTGTGTGTGTGTGTGTGTGTGTGTGTGTGTGTGTGTGTGTGTGTGTGTGTGAGTGTGTGTGTATATGTGTATATATCTATATATATATATATATATATATATATATATATATATATATATATTTTTTTTTTTGGTTTCCTGCACTATTTCTATGATGGTGTTGTCAGATGCAAGGATGTTGAAATTATCAGTGACAGGGGAGGTGTTTTTGGGATGAAAGAGTACTAGTTGGGCATTTCTTGCCAGGATTCGACTGCAGTAAAGGAGTATTGAGTTTTGAAAGTAGTTCTGGTAGTGATTGAGCAGTGCAGCTTATGGTGGAATCATCAGCGTATTGAATGAGGGTCCCAGGATGAGAAGCAATGTGAAGGTTGTTTGTGAAAACATTAAAGAGTAGGGGTCCTAGGATGGAGCCTTGGGGGACTCCAGTAGGGTTGTGGAGAAAGGGTGAGAGTTCACTGGACCATTTCACTGCTTGTTTACGATCCTTGAGGTAGCTCTGAAACCTTTTTACTGTGTTAAATGAGAAGCTTAAGTTAGACAGTGTGTTCAAAAGTAAGGGGTGTCAAAGGCCTTGCAGAGATCAAGGAATACTGAGGCTGTATAACATCCTGCATCTCTGGCCTTGTTCACAGTCTCTGTAAAAGATAATAGGGCTGTAGCTGTGCTGTGGCTAGGTCGGAAGCCATGTTGGGTTTTGGTTAAAAGATTGTTTTGCAATAGATATTGCATTACCTGCTGATGGATACTTCTCTCGAGAATTTTGGATATGGGTGACAAGATGGATATAGGACAGAAATTGGATGGATCAAAAGAGTTGCCTCCTTTGTGGATAGGGGTGATGTGAGATTGTTTCCATATGGTAGGTACTTCAGATTCAGATAAAGACCTATTTATAAGGATACTGATTGGGTAGGCGACTGAGTTAGCAGCCAGTTTGAGGTAGTATGGGGGGGGGGGGATTGTCAGCTGAGGTAGAGCAGGGTTTTAGTTTTTGTAGCAGTTTCTTAATGGTGTCAGTAGGTATGGGGTGAAATGAGAATGGGGTTTGTATGAGATTTTGTTGAGTAGGGGGGTTAGTAATGACAATGTTAGAAGTAGCTGACAGCCTGGGGTTGGTGTCTGAATAGGTTGAAGGGTGGGGGAATCCAGCATTAGGGGTGTTAGTTAATAGGGCTGAAATTAATTTTATGAAGTGCTTGTTAAAAGTTTTTGGCTATTTGTGATGGAGGGGTATTAGGTGATAGGGTGTGCTCTCCATTTCTTCCAGGGTTAAGTGGAGAAGATATGGAGTGCCAAAATTTACTGGGGTTGATTTTATGCTGGAGTTGAAGCTGGGAATAATATGACTTCTTATCTCTATTGATTAATTTTGCTACTTTATTACGTAGTATTTTGAAATTACCATGGTTTTGTTCATTTTTGTTTTGTTTCCAGGTTGACCAGGCTAGGTCCCTTTGCTTCATCAGGGGTTTACATTCCTTAGAGAGCCATGGTGCTTCATCAGGTGTTTACATTCCTTAGAGAGCCACGGTGCTTCATCAGGTGTTTACATTCCTTAGAGTTCCATGGTGCTGAGTTCTTTTTGATTCTTTTCATATGAATGGGAGCTAGTGTATTAGGTATGTGAAGGAAGGTGGTATTAAAGTATAGTACAGCAGCATTAAGGGGTAGTTGTTTAAGGGGTACCCAGGCTATTTCCTGTAGGAGATTGTTGAATTTATGCTGACAATAATTAATTGAGTTCCTAACTGATTTTATAGTGTGTACTCTTAGTTCTTGGGAGTTTGTTCTAAGGGAATAAGCTTGTAGATGATCGCTCAGGCACCTATACAGTATACCGGAAGAGAGGTAATTGGCAGGGTGGGATACTAGAATCCAGTCTAGGGTGGATTGGCAGGCAAGATCTTTACTGTATCTTGTTGGAGCATTGATAAGCTGAGAAAAAAACATACATATTTATACTGTTTGTGTGGGAGTTGGAAGCTATGATTTGCCAATCTATATTTACGTCTCATAAGATTATTGTTTCAAGGTTTATTGTTTGGGATGTCCAGATAAAATATTTTCCAACACTGGTATATTGTTACCTGGTGGGATATATATTACTATTATGCAAATTCTTTTTGATATTATGAGGTTCAAAAAGGAGATTAATACCTCAACACTGGAAAAGATGGGTATATTACTGGTGTAGGGTGCGATGTTGAGCATAGAGGAATATAGAAGAGCTATCCCTCCCCTTTTTTTAGATCTATCTCTTCTGGTTATTGCAAACTTTGTAGGTATTATTTCTGAGTCTTTTACATTGGGGTGTAGCCATGTTTCAGTAAGGGCTAGTATGTCAGGTTTATTTTGATCAATCCAGGCATGCAGTGGGGCTATTTTATTACATATACTTCTAAGGTTCAGTGTAAGTATGTTTAAATCTTTGGGGTTACTCTTGTGGTTAGGATTAGAGTGTGAGCCAGGGTTAGGATGTACATCTCCACATTTGAGTAGATAGTTAATGAGGAATGAGTACCATGGGAAGTGTTTTTTATTCCTAGGTGAGGGTACTGGTGTCAAGTGTGGTTTCATAGGAGGTGCGGAGGCCAGTTTGTGGCTTGAATAGAATGGGAGGGTATATGGGAAAAGCTGGGAGGAGATACATGAGAAGCAGTGTTGTTTATTGGCAAGAGGGTTAGAGGAGGTTGTTGATGTGTATTGATGTGTGGGGGTATACAAAGATATAGCTGTAGTGAGGTTGAGAATTAAGAGTAAAGAGGCTGGGCAGGTTAAGAGGAGCATGTCAACTGTGATAGTGGGTTTAAAAGTAGTAAAAGTGGAATTTGTGTGTTTGAATGTAATATCAGGTGTAAATAGAGATTATGTTATCATGTGGTATGTGTGCAGCTGAAGGTAAGGTTGGAAATGTTTTGACTTCAGAGTGGGCTTTGACAATGTGGTTAGGTGTTTTGCCTTGAAGTTTGTGATAAGGAGGGGTGAGGGAGATATGATTGATCAGTAGTAAAATTATGGTGCAATGTTAGTTTGTGTGTATAGTAGAAGAGAAGGTGCTAAGCCTGGAGTTAATGTAAGATAGTTTGAGGTGGTGGTTGTATTATGATGGTAAAGTAGAGCACGATGCAAAAAATTATAGTAGAGGGCATGTGAATTCAAGCTGATGGATGTAAGGGAGAGCAGATAAGTTTGGCTAAATAAAAGAAAGTAAGGTGTGCATGAAATGTGGGTGTGGACAAGGTAGAGTTGTATTTAATTGGATCATAGGGATGAGGGGGAGTGGTTTGCTTAGGATAAGAGTAGAGATGCTGGTGGAGAGTGGGATATGAGGGAAGGACAGGGGAGTGGAGTGAGTGCAGCGAACGGAGTGGGAAGAACCCCCCCCTCCCAGATGGTTTACCACCATAAACAAACAATCAGTGAGGTAGAATGTTCATGGATAGAAAGACAAGGTGTTTGAACTCTAAATACTTGTCTCAAGTCACAGCATTTAATTTTATAGTTATGGACTTTAGTCTTTCCAGGGATATATTACACTGATAAGAGTGAAATATGTTGAAGTGTTACTGTAGCTTCACCTTCAGCAATAAAAGGCATGTGAGTGTGGGTTAGTGAGTGGGGGTGGGGATATCCTTCCAGCAGATTCAACACTACAAAACAATACACACTAGACTTAAATTAAGTTAGTCGAGTTTTGGAAATTGCCTTACATAGATTTAACTCAGTTATTTGTTCCTTGTGAACTTTTGCCAACTGCAGGTGAAATTCAGCTGTGCAAGTTCTTTAGGTAGTGGTATATGTCTGATTACTGCTGCAGCTGAAGAAGGAATATGTGCTTGTTTCACTGGGAGGGAGAGAGAGAGAAAGTTAAGGATTTATTGATGGTTGAACTAGTTAGGTACAGTACTATTTGTCTATATTCATCCACATTAAGTAATGTCTGGCAAGCAATAGTAGTGCACTTTATTTCACAGTTGTGCATTTCAGCTTTCTAGCCTTTAAACATGACAATACGTTTACAGGAGATATTTGTAGGTATGCAAGTTTGGGATTACTAAAAACAATAATGGTGACTTCCACAGTATAGAAGGACCAAAAAAAAAAAAAAACTAAACTAACAAGAGATATGTGTATGCATGCAGGTGTGGGGTTACTGAGATGTAGGTTTACAGATGTTACAGGGGCGGGTAAAAAGCCTATCTGTTAGTTCCCACTCTTTGCTACACAACATACAATCTGTAAACCTGAAAGCACATAGAAATGGCAGCCAGCTAGAGTGTGTAACATATGACGGAGCAGGCCACTCATTTCATTATCATGTGCTGACTTATCCTCTTATAGAAGTGCAGCACATTGATTTGGTGACAAATATGTTTTTTTTAGGGTCAGCCACATCAAAACAAATCTATGTGCAAGTCAGCAAACATTAACATTTACTAGTATGTAAATGAACAAATCTTCAAACTGATGTAGTGGCCACAAAGAAAAACATACCTATTAATACTGACAAGAGGTGAGTCTTGCAATGTGAAACTGAAACAATTTTTTCCTCACTAACAATAGGTCCAATAAGTTTTTTTTCTCCTCATGGTCATGAAGTTCAAAGCTGAAACAGAATGTTTCGACTCCAGTCAGTGAGATAAGTTCTTGTTGACTGAGCACACAGTAACATCCATAGACTGTATTAACTACACACAGCAAAACTCTCTCATGATGTTGTTTTAAAAAGATCTGGCAGTCTGCTTTTTGATCAATACCCACAGCAGACCATCAGGATCCTGTAATTAGACCTAAGTTTCTGGCAAACCAAATAGATACCTCGTGCTTTTGTCAACTTGTCATAACACTCTTGATATATTAACACAAATTGATAGGTATAAACTATAGCTTACATCCTCTCGTAACGTGCCATACTTCTTTATATGTAGGTTTCTTAAAATCAGCTCATGAAGAATATTGTATAATATCCATAGCTTTATGTCCCTGGTCTGTACTGTAAGTGGTTTATGCCTCACTGGAAGTTTCCAGCTAACATACTCTGATAAACAAATGTCTGTTTCTTTACTTATGACTTTTCTGGGGCGGGGGAGTGTTAGCTGGCAGTTATTCTTACAACTACTATCTGTAATGGAAAATTAATA
The DNA here is from genome assembly GCF_019279795.1 of Protopterus annectens. Classification (NCBI taxonomy): domain Eukaryota; kingdom Metazoa; phylum Chordata; order Ceratodontiformes; family Protopteridae; genus Protopterus; species Protopterus annectens. The sequence continues at coordinate 1,793,187,120 of NC_056739.1, forward strand.
TGGTAGAAGGTATAGCATTCATCAAAACACCCCTTAACGTTCACAACTACTATCTGTACTGGAAAATTAATAGGTAGAAGGCAGAGCATTCACTGAGATACCCCTTAACATTCACAACTACTATCTGTACTGAAAAATTAATATGGTAGAAGGTAGAGCATTCATCGAGACACCCCTTAACGTTTACAGCTACTATCTGCACTGGAAAATGAATATGGTTGAAGGTAGTGCATTCACCGAGAGACACCTTAACATTTCTATTGTGATCTGACAGCTGGAAGAATCTATATATGAGTCTCAGGGCAGGAAAGTAAATTTGAAAATTAGGCATACCTGACAGCATCTCTCCAAGTGTCTCTGATTTTCAAGTTAATCCCTGATTTTTACTTTAGAAATCTTCTGTAGCAATGGCAAATTTGTCCAAGCAAAACTGCAGACATTATTGTTCAAGTCAAATGAATATTAAGAGTCAACAAGACAGTCATAAATTCCATATTCTTGACATCAAGCTTTTAACAGTGTTAAAGTAATAAGCATCCATTGTTGGTGGATTTTGGTGTTACCTACATTGTGGTCATAGATTATATGTTGAGGCAAGATCACTGGAACCATTTGTGTTAAACTTTTTTTGATATGCCTATTTCATAGGAATTAAAAAATAGCATACCTTACATTTGATCTACTTCAAAAGTTGTTATTTTTTTAGTAACTTTCAACAGTTATTAAAACAGCAGGAAGGCAAGTATATTTCAGTATCTTTTTCTAGAAAATTAATTGAATATTTATATTTGATCTATACATGGGCAGTGTCACTTAATGGCTTCATCTGTAGGATCTTTCATTTCTGTTGAAACAAAGCTGCTCTATCAATGTACTGCTATTAAGAAAACAAAAGATGAGAGAACAAAATTAGGTGTTTAAGTAAATTTATTTGAGAAGAGTTAATTTTTTTGGTCTGTCTAACTTGACTATTTTTCCTAGCCCCAGAAGCATATTCCCTGATTATGACTGCAGGTATAGCTGTTGTAGCACACTGATATTTCTGAGTTACGGACAGTTGCTTTGCTGTCTCTTCATCTGCTAAGCACTTGGAACTTGCGAAAGCCAATAGTTACAATATCAGAAATGCTGAATAAACATGTTAAAAGTCTTGCTGAGTTCTGTGTCAGGGCATCTGCATTTCTTCTGTAGAGATTTAATTAGCTAAGGGATACACCTACTTGATTAAGAGCTTTGAGGGAAAAGTTGCTGATAAGACACAAACAAGCAAAGAATGTACATTTTACTACATCAGAGTTCAGTATTCCAGACACTGTTCATCTCATGATAACTGGAAGGATTCTTCATCCAATTATAGTAGTTGTTTATGAATACTGAGCTTGGCTTTCATAATGTGAATATTTCAACAGCAGGATTCTGGATATTTGACTTTCATTAATGGTCACATTTTTATAATAGACATTATTTTATTTTAAGGAAGGGCAATTTACATGCAGAAAGCTAATTCTGGAAATGTTTTAGTACATAAAAAAGTTTGCAGAAAGTTAGTAGCAAAAAGAGTAATAGAGAATGGAATATAACCATTCACCTCACTGTTGTAATATTTCTTATAGGTATGTTTGTTGCATTTTGTCTGTTGTTACCAAGCCTCCTTTATAGGGAACATTGCATAACCTCCACTTCCAGCCAGCAGCTGTTTTTCTTTCTACTTGCTCTCTGGCTCAAATTGCTTTCTTTTTAATTTTTGGCAATTATTCTATTACTTCAAATATTTTCCTTTCTTTCTTATGACATTTCCCTACTGGGTGGGTGTTTTGTAAACTTGTAACAGCTGGCATAAAGTGGAACAGTAGAAATGTCACGACTTGTTTATTTCTGCTTCAAGACAAGTATATGCAGGGATAGGTTATATACTTTGTTAGTATGTTTGTCAGGGCAATCTTAAACTAATCCTGGATTTACTGTTTTTTTTCCAGTTTTTGGAGTTTATGTACTATTACATCAAGTCATACTAGAAGCAAAATGTGGTCCCAAGATTATTTTTTTTAGTGTGTAACGAGTATATTTTAGCTGTATTTAAATCATCCTTCTGCAACTTTCAATGGGTGGAGCCTAAGCTTTTTGGTCAAAACAAATTATGTCCACACATTTCAAACAAATATTCATATCTCTGGAACCAGATGTCTTACTAAAGAAGTGTAAATGGCAAACTCTTCGGCATAAACTATTTTATAGTGGTAGTATTCTCTTAGTTGCAAGTTTTAAATTATATTTTATAAGTCACAGTAAACATAGTTACTATTGAATTTGTAATATTTTGTAAACAACTGACAATATCTCAACTACTCAAATTATACACATACTGTCAACAACATTTTGTTTATCCGTCTAAGAGTTTTTATATGAGACTAAGCAGTTTTGTCTGTGCAACTTGGTTGTTGAGATACTTAGAAAGCATGAAATTTATGACAATATAAATATTATATGAACAGCAATTAATATCTCTTTACCTGCATAAGACAGAGGTCAAATATCATCATGCTGTGTTTGCCATTATGTAAGCTTTAAGATGAAACCTTTTAATACTTTGTATGTAGCAAGGTTTCAAAATGATTAATGCAAATACGTACAAACAGTATCTGACTTTTAGTAGGATGTAACTGCAAATGCAACTACAGGCATCACCAGGATGTAATGAGTTAACTTTCTTGTATTTATACTCCAGCAGGGAACTTCTGCATCATGGTTTATTTCATGTCAGACTCTCCCAGGCACAATACGCTAAAAGTAGCATACATTCAATTCTTTGCTGTGTGCAGGCTTTTATTTATTTCAACTGCTAAAGACCTGTCTTAGAATTATTTTTCTACACATAAGACAGTTATAGCACCAGCACATTTTTGATGACAGATATAATACTGTTGGTTTGGTTCTGCCATGTTATGCAGCAATAAGTAATAAATCTTCAAACTGGGCCACAACACCTCTGGGCATTCTGACAGGTTTGTCAAACAGGCCTAAGCAGTTGGTATAAAATTGTATGTATAGTGTTTTGTCCTCTTTTGCAGTCAAAATATTGACATCACTTACAGTTTCAGCAAATTTTTAAATATCAATAAATAATGCCAGGAACTGAGCAACAGTGAGAAAATAAACGGTGAAAAAATAAAACGATGCAAAAAGTGCAAATAAAGATCTCCACCTTTAATGAAAATATATATATCAGGATAAGCGCTTTCGCAACTTGCTTCATCAGATCCATTAAAAACTGAGTACTGGTTGCATATATATATATATATATATATATATATATATATATATATATATATATACATAAACAGGAAGTGACTCATAATCATAATTAATTGCTACCAAACATTTTAAAGTAATAAAAAACAATCACAAATAGAGCTGCAAAAGTGTATATATGTATGTAAGAAATAAAAATAAACACTAGTTCAAATCATGTTTGTTAAAATATATGTTAAAATATATTTTTGTATTTTTAATTCAGTATATATATATATATATATATGTTCACATATATTTATAATGTGCATATATATTTGCGGTTTATAGTTTTCACACAACTCTAATGTATATATTTTAAACAAAAATATATTTTAACATATATTTTAACAAAAAGCTATGGCATACAGATCCAAGGAAATTATGGTCTTGTTGTACTCAGCCTTCAGTAGACCAACAATCGAGTACAGTAGGCCATTTGGCATGTACTTTTCTAGGCACTTACAGCAGCTGGAGCGATGTCAGAGGTTCCTCACAAAGAAAATACAGGGTGTAGATAACATGAACTATGTAAATAGACTAAATGCCCTGTCCCTCTACTCTGTCTCCTACTGACTATTAAGGGGTGACCTATGCCTGACCTCCAAGGCACTCCCAAATCCAGCCCTGATGAAGCTGCTACACATACACACATCAAACAGCATGGGGGTCACCCAATCTAGGGATCTAAACTTAGTCAGCAATTCAAACAAAATATGCTGGAGAGGCAGATATGTGTCTCACAGATGCCCTTTCTTTGGAACAAGCTTCCTATTCACATTAAGAAGAGCCCTTCCCTGGCTCTCTTCAAACACAGTTTGGATCAATGGATGGAGAATCACAGATTCACATGTTGGGTAGTGTCTATGTCACTCATGGACAGGGGCAATCTGTAGGATACTCAATGCATAGACACAAATCCATGCCATCTTATTCCCCCTAGGGGTCATTTATTGGGTAAAATCGGGTTATGTTGGCTAGGCTTGTAAAGGCTCTTAAGCTGTTAGCCTAGTAATCTCCTATGAATCTAATCAGATCACTGTATTTAGAGCTTGCTCCTTGCTGCAAGGTACACTTACTTCAGTTCTGATAGCATGTTTAGTTATTGGGCAGGGGGCAAAGCTTTGTTTGTCAGGATGTGGGAGTATTGCTACAACAAAGAAAAAGCCATGTCAAAAAAATAAATTAATAAATTTGTTTTTGACTGACTTACTTTCTGATATGCTGTTTTATCAGTGGACTTCCATCAATCTTACTAGGTCTTTCAGTGCAAAATGCCATCTGCAAATTTCAGTCCATCCACTCATACTCTAAACGACTTTTCCAGTTGAAAATCACAGTGGTAGCAAGGGAACAAGTTGAGCAGGGAAATCCAAATTTCTTTCCTTAGGAACAGTCTCCAGTTCATTCTCTGGGATTCCTCTGGTTTTCTGAGGTAAACTGAGAGATGCCATCATGTCCTAGGTGTGCTTGTAAAATCTCATGTGGTCAGTCACTTCCCAGGGGTGATGATGTCATAGACTGACCAGTGAACTAAGAGCTTCAGTTCTGGCTTTAACACCACAATCTGGTAGAATAATTGCAATATAGTTGGCATTGCATTTATCTGCTGGTCATTTGCCTGTTACCTTCTACCCTCATGCATGAACAAGGCTCCAAGATAACCTAATATTTGGGTTGTTGTTCCCTTCACCTACTTTTCTTTGTAAGTATTACTTAAGAAAATGTTAATAGCTTTTTTTTTTCAGAATCACACAAAGTGACAGAAGACTGTCTTTGTCTCATTTGGGACTATGCTTATGCTATTGTTTCATTAAAAGCTGATTTTATAAATAGGTTGTAGATTAGAAATGCATCTGTCTTAGTGGTACCCAGGTATTCATTCTGAAACAGACACAGTAATGTGAACAAGTCCTTGGAATATAATGGCATTCAGAATGAGTTGCGACCCTCTGAGGTGACAACACGGAGAACACATTACTGTTCTAGTATCAGTAATGTATGCTTGCATTGGACAAATGCCGACACCTTTTGACATCCCAGTGAAGGAACAGTCTACAGTGCTACATATGGGAAAGGCTGGAAGGTTTTATTGGTATCAGCTGTAGTCTGAACAATATAGCATTCTAATACAAATACATTTTTGGAGCAGTGGGAATATACTTTATTTCAGTTCTGCTAGTAAGGAACGTAGTCTCTAGATTAAGAGTGGGTGTAGTGAGAATACTTCAGGAAATGAGATTTTGGAAAATTTGAAGCTGAAAGTGAGCTACATGAATGTAAATGACGTAGTAGTAATGGCATAGGGAAGAGCAACAAGGAATGCAGCCATTTGCTACTACTGGAGTACACTGGCATCTCCAGTGTGAAAATACATCATGTTAGGACCAGGCATATGCAAAACAAAGACATCTATGAGAGACGATTTTCTAAAGAAAACAGATTGATTTATCTGGAAGTGTGCCATAATACAGGGTGTTTCTCTATAGTTTAACCGAGCAACCCAAGCTGTGACAATTCAGAAATGGAATGCAGTATTAATGACTGTCTGTGCTGCTCCCTGGTTTAACAAACTATATGCTAACTGGTATTGCTACATTTCAATAAGGGAATTGTACTATATACCACCCAGTGGATGAGGGTAGGGCAGTCCACACAGCCTATCTGGACCTCACCAAGGCCTTCGACACCATCCCCCACTCTGGAATCACAGATAAACTTACTAAGCTGGGCATAAATCCCTACGTCACTCAATGGGTTGCCAACTGGCTTACTGACAGAACCCAGACTGTAAAATTAGCCGACTCCAAATCCAGTTCCAGACAAGTGACAAGTGGAGTACCTCTGGGTTCAGTCCTGGGACCTCTTGTTTGGCATCTACTTCTCTGAAGTACAGCCCAACACTAAGGGACTCTGGCTAACAAAGTTTGCAGATGACTGCAAAATGGGAGCTATTATTGAATCCGCAAATTATGTGGATATTCTACAAAAGGGCCTTACAGAAACAAATGCTTGGTGCCAGAGCCATGGGCTTAAGCTCAATGCCAAGAAATGTATAGTTGTCCCCTTTGGGAAAAAACATGTACCAATGAATTACCACATAGGTGGCTGTACACTAAACACCGAAAGTGTGATAAAATACTTAGGGGCACAGGTGGACAGTGGTCTCACCTTCGATAACCACATCGCCCCAGCAGTCAGGAAATCCTTCTTTGTGGCACACCTCATCACTAAGGGCTTTTCATCCAGAAAAAAGGACGTCATTGTCCCACTGTACTCATCCCTCATTAGACCCATTATAGAATACAATGCCCCATTTGGTATATACCTCTCAAGACATCTGCAACAACTGGAAAGGCCACAGAAATACCTCACTAAAAGAATCACAGGCCTAAAGCAGATGCCCTATACTGACCATCTAAAAAAACTCCACCTATACTCTGTCGCATATTGTCTACTCAGAGGCGATCTCTGCTTAACATACAAGGCCATGTCAAACCCAGAGCTGTTGGACATGCTACACTTAAAGAAATCCCAATCCCTCAGAGACACACACTCCAGGGATCTAAATCTTGTCATCACAATGAACAAAACATGCTGGAGGGATAGGTTCTTGACCCAGAGACTCCATAGAATCTGAAATAGACTGCCTATACATGTCAAGCAGAGCACCTCTTTGGCCCTCTTCAAAAGGAACCTTGATGATTGGATGGGAGGTAGGAAATTCACCCTGGGGGTCACGTCAGTCGCCCTGCTAGACAGGTGTCCAGGGAAGTAAATACTGTGGGAAGAAATAGCCAGGGAATTGTTATGGCTAGATTTGTATAGGCCCTAGGGCCAGTAGCCTAGTACCAACCTATGAACCTATAAACCTCAACCTGGCCAAGACATTTGACGCAATTCCCCACTCAGGTATTATAAATAAACTCACAAAACTGGGCAGGAATCCCTATGTCACCAGATAGATAACCAGTTGGCTCACAGACAGGACACTTGATTAAAGTGGGTGAATCCAAAACTAGCAAAAGGCCAATTACTAGTGGTATGCCACAGGGATCAGTGATGGGACCACTCCTGTTCAAAATATATTTCTCTGAAGTCAAGGCTAATGTCAAAGGCCTCTGGATGACAAAGTTTGCCAACGACTGCAAGTTGGGGGCAATCATTGAATCTTCCAGTGATGCAGATATCCTTCAGTACAGCCTAGATCAGACATATGTTTGGTACCAGAACCATGGCCTAAAACTAAATATGAAGAACTGCATTATCATACTCTTTGGGATGTTAAATACCCCTGCAAATTACAACATCAATAGCACACCCGTAAAAGTAGACTCAGAGGTGAGAGAGCAAGGTACTCAGATAGTAACCTGAATATTGACCTCCTTGTGTCCACTTTGGTGAGGAAGTCCTTCTGTGTGGCACAACTTATGATTAAAGCTATGGCATACAGATCCAAGGAAATTATGGTCTCGTTGTACTCAGCCTTCAGTAGACCAACAATCAAGTACAGTAGGCCATTTGGCATGTACTTTTCTAGGCACTTACAGCAGCTGGAACGATGTCAGAGGTTCCTCACAAAGAAAATACAGGGTGTAGATAACATGAACTATGTAAATAGACTAAATGCCCTGTCCCTCTACTCTGTCTCCTACTGACTATTAAGGGGTGACCTATGCCTGACCTCCAAGGCACTCCCAAATCCAGCCCTGATGGAGCTGCTACACATACACACATCAAACAGCATGGGGGTCACCCAATCTAGGGATCTAAACTTAGTCAGCAATTCAAACAAAATATGCTGGAGAGGCAGATATGTGTCTCACAGATGCCCTTTCTTTGGAACAAGCTTCCTATTCACATTAAGAAGAACCCTTCCCTGGCTCTCTTCAAACACAGTTTGGATCAATGGATGGAGAATCACAGATTCACATGTTGGGTAGTGTCTATGTCACTCATGGACAGGGGCAATCTGTAGGATACTCAATGCATAGACACAAATCCATGCCATCTTATTCCCCCTAGGGGTCATATATTGGGTAAAATCGGGTTATGTTGGCTAGGCTGGTAAAGGCTCTTAAGCTGTTAGCCTAGTAATCTCCTATGAACCTATGAATCTAATCAGATCACTGTATGTAGAGCTTGCTCCTTGCTGCAAGGTACACTTACTTCAGTTCTGATCGCATGTTTAGTTATTGGGCAGGGGGCAAAGCTTTGTTTGATAGGATGTGGGAGTATTGCTACAACAAAGAATAAGCCATGTCAAAAAAATAAATTAATAAATTTGTTTTTGACTGACTTACTTTCTGATATGCTGTTTTATCAGTGGACTTCCATCAATCTTACTAGGTCTTTCAGTGCAAAATGCCATCTGCAGATTTCAGTCCATCCACTCATACTCTAAACGACTTTTCCAGTTGAAAATCACAGTGGTAGCAAAGGAACAAGTTGAGCAGGGAAATCCAAATTTCTTTCCTTAGGAACAGTCTCCAGTTCATTCTCTGGGATTCCTCTGGTTTTCTGAGGTAAACTGAGAGATGCCATCATGTCCTAGGTGTGCTTGTAAAATCTCATGTGGTCAGTCACTTCCCAGGGGTGATGATGTCATAGACTGACCAGTGAACTCAGAGCTTCAGTTCTGGCTTTAACACCACAATCTGGTAGAATAATTGCAATATAGTTGGCATTGCATTTATCTGCTGGTCATTTGCCTGTTACCTTCTACCCTCATGCATGAACAAGGCTCCAAGATAACCTAATATTTGGGTTGTTGTTCCCTTCACCTACTTTTCTTTGTAAGTATTACTTAAGAAAATGTTAATAGCTTTTTTTTCAGAATCACGCAAAGTGACAGAAGACTGTCTTTGTCTCATTTGGGACTATGCTTATGCTATTGTTTCATTAAAAGCTGATTTTATAAATAGGTTGTAGATTAGAAATGCATCTGTCTTAGTGGTACCCAGGTATTCATTCTGAAACAGACACAGTAATGTCAACAAGTCCTTGGAATATAATGGCATTCAGAATGAGCTGCGACCCTCTGAGTTGACAAGACGGAGAACAGATTACTGTCCTAGTATCAGTAATGTATGCTTGCATTGGACAAATGCCGACACCTTTTGACATCCCAGTGAAGGAACAGTCTACAGTGCTACATATGGGAAAGGCTGGAAGGTTTTATTGGTATCAGCTGTAGTCTGAACAATATAGCATTCTAATACAAATACATTTTTGGAGCAGTGGGAATATACTTTATTTCAGTTCTGCTAGTAAGGAATGTAGTCTCTAGATTAAGAGTGGGTGTAGTGAGAATACTTCAGGAAATGAGATTTTGGAAAATTTGAAGCTGAAAGTGAGCTACATGAATGTAAATGACGTAGTAGTAATGGCATAGGGAAGAGCAACAAGGAATGCAGCCATTTGCTACTACTGGAGTACACTGGCATTCCAGTGTGAAAATACATCATGTTAGGACCAGGCATATGCAAAACAAAAACATCTATGAGAGACGATTTTCTAAAGAAAACAGATTGATTTATCTGGAAGTGTGCCATAATACAGGGTGTTTCTCTATAGTTTAACCGAGCAACCCAAGCTGTGACAATTCAGAAATGGAATGCAGTATTAATGACTGTCTGTGCTGCTCCCTGGTTTAACAAACTATATGCTAACTGGTATTGCTACATTTCAATAAGGGAATTGTACTATATACCACCCAGTGGCACCCTGTCGAAAGGCATTATTAGCCAAAGAGCAATATGCATTTAGTATGTTTACTACATACTGAGAGGGCAGTATGTGTTCATTATATTAGCTATTTGTGAAGTCTTCTATGATTCCTCCTGTTTCTCTCTTGTTACTAAGAATTCACTCTTGGCATACCTTGCTTTTTTAAGTTTTGAACTGGTGGATGCAAATAATTGTTTACAAAAATATTGAATTAACAAAAAGAATACTTTTACTTTCAGAATCCTAGCATAAGGAGCACCAAGTATTTTTGTTTATTTTCTGTGGGGGTGATTGCATGCGTCTGTGTGTGTGTGTGTGTGTGTGTGTGTGTGTGTGTGTGTGTGTGTGTGTGTGTGTGTGTGTGTGTGTGTCTGTGTGTGTCTGTGTCTGTGTGTGTGTGTGCATGTGTGTGCGTGTGTGTGTGTTTATGAAACACTGCATCTAGTTACATTATGCATGTTTAGCATTTTCAACATAAAACATAAGTTAAAGAATGTCACATTGTATTGCAGTTAGTTATGTTATTTTGATCAGAAGTTATAACCCCAGAGATTTAACTCATAATTTGCTCTTCTTACAAAGACTTCAGTTTGGTTAGATTATTGGAGGAAAAAAAATTACATAAAATTGCTCCAATAAACTTTAATCACTTAACACAGGAGATAAAAAAGAAACAGAGCACTTCACCTTTAGAAAGAAATGGATAAAGCATGTGAAAAATGCTTACAGCTACGACTGCTTCAATGCTAATATGTAATGACTATGACAAATTGAAGCAAAAATGCTTATTTGTAAACTGCAAATAGCAAATATGTAAGTATATTACTATAGTACTGATGCACCAGTTATAAGAGGCTATACAAAAAGTATTATCCAGTATGTCAAATGTAAAATGCACAAAGCTTTAGACTAGCATTTGATTTGTGTAACCTACCTAACTCTCACTGTACATGTTTACGATTATTGGTTTACTTTAGTTTAATGTTTGAATACTTTACTTAAAACCAAGACTGTATGATTTTTATCTCTGCAATGTATTGATTTACACTATTTGTCATTTCTATCCACAAACAATGTAGTCTCATGTCTTTGAGCTTGGGTCATGAGTGAAAAGAATCCCTGAATTAGTCCATTTACACAGTTAACAAATCTAAGTAAAATAAATAAAATAGTATTTTCTACTGATAGTGGTGCTGTGTCGTATTGTTCAGTAATTTTTTCTTGATTGTCGTTTATACTTCCTTGCACACATGGTGTGTTATTCAGCACAACCCAACAAAATCGCACAAAGGCTTCCTCAAGACTACCTAGTACAAGCAACCAACATACCAGACGGGTCCAGCAAATAAAGTCCAAACATAGCATATATCGAAATACTCGATTTATTAGGATCCAGACACAGAAGTCATAGATACATGTCTCTGACATGATCCAAAGAAATTGAGTATTTTGAAATATGCCGTGTTTTGGACTGCTTTTGCTGGAGTTATTCGCACACTACTTAACACCCAATGTTTTACTGCAGGATAATTCCTTTCACACCTTTATACACTTCAATTATGGTCTCCTTACAAGAGAGTTTGGTAGCCGTTGCTGATCTGTGTAGCTTGCCTCAATGTTTGCCCAGTTTGTAGATGCTGACCATAGGCATGTGTCTGCTTACTTTCTGTGTGCACACGTCTGACCTGCAGTGATTGTGTATTTAGTGATAGTGAGCTCTGGAATTTTATTATGAATGCTCAGAGAGCATTGTTAGTACAAAGACCACTTATTGCCAAAATCAGAACATTTGTACTGTAGACCTGGTGAAGAATGACATGCTTTGGTATCTATTCCTTTATTCAGTCTCTTATCTGCGTTTTTCACATCACTCCTTTATATGGAGTATTTTTCAAAGTGCAGACCTGTCTGCAGTCCTTGTCTCCTCTTTGTGTTTCTGTTCACAGACGAATACTATGTAGGTAAGTCATAGCTGATAGTACTTTTTTTTCCTCTTCCTCCTCCAGCTCCTTTGTCTTTCCTGTCCAGAATGACCACTTCATGTCTCCTGCTGGATATGATCTTGTGAACAATAGCATACCTCCACCATCTCTTCTGGCCTCAGCTGAAAATGTGGCTAGCCTCTGTTCATACTCCTTCCTCTCCACTAAAGGATCATCCTGAATGCTTTCTTCTGAATTCCTTCCTTTTCCTTATATGGTCTCCAGCAATGAATACAGTATCCTCTTGTGGACACACATAGCATTCTATTTTCTGCTGCTGCTGCCCTCTCGGTTTGCTCCCAGGTGTCCAGTACAGTTGAGTGCAACACCCAAGATCCTGTTTTTGCTCTTTTGCCATCAGATTCCCTCCTCCAACTTATTCTTCATGCCATAGTTGTTGTGGCATATGTGTAGTACTGTCCATTTTTTGTATTGAGCCTGAACTGTTACCTTTTTTCCCATTGGCTGAACCTTTCAAAATCATTTGCTAGATTCTTCTTCTCCTCTTTCAGTGTTGTACCTGTCTTACTGCCATAACCAAATTAGTTAGTTTATAGTTTCTACACACAAACTAGCTTTGCATATCTTCTAAAATGCTTCTTTTTGTCTTACTTATTTGATATTTTAAACTGTGTTTTTATGCTTCTACCCTAAGTTAATATAAATACTTCACTTTCATTTTAGGCAATACTTTTATTCATTAAATAGGTTCATAGATTCATAGGTGGTTACTAAGCTATCAGCACAAGAGCCATTTTAAGGCTAGCCAAGCTTACCCCAGATTACTTAAATACTGCTGAGGTATCAATACCCCAATAATTTTATGGTTATGATATAAGCTTGTACACATCAAGCATTCACAGACTGCAGAAACACAGGTGTCAAACCAAGGATAAATTTGAAATTTCAAAAAAAGTGATCAAAACTACATTTTAATGTGCTTAAGGATGTATTTTGCTTCACATGGATAAGAAGCTTGTTCTGGAGAAGACACGTACTTTTCCTCCATTTTGTCATGTTTGTGCTGCAGACAATGTTTAGGTCCTTTGAACAGGTTTTTCTGATGTTGTTTGTTTTGCAGATAGGCAACAAATCCATCAGTGTAGGATCAGAAGATGCCTTGTAGGCTAGGCCGAGCAGCAGTCTATACTATACCAAGTGCAGGGATAGGGTTTTGAGACAATCCGCATAGGACTTGTTTACTACTGGTATTCTCTGTGGCCTGTCAATCTGTATCAAGAGTCTGGTCAAGTACATGCGGGAGGGTGTGTTGTACTCAATGACTGGTCAGATGAAAGAGGAGTACAGTGGAATAATGACCTGCTTGCATGTAGACGCCATGCCTTTACTTATAATTTGTGCAATGTAGAATGATTTTGTCACCACTGTAGTCACATGGTAGTCAAAGGACAGGTTACTGTCAACCTGGGTTCCCAGATCTCTGACCCCTGGTTACACTTTAAAGGGTTAATTTAATTTATGAGATTAATATTCATTTTTATGTTATTTTATTTTTCTTATTTGCATTATCCTTTATGCATTTTATACATGTTACTTTAACGCTATGGCTGAAGAAATAACATTTATGTCTCAGTTCGTTTACCCAGAAATGAACTAAATAAATAAATAAAGAGTTTATTTTAATCTACTATATACCTGCTGGTTAAATGTAGCACTATGTGGGGAGAAACATTTCTCTCATCAGCGCTGGGATAGGATGTCACGTCAGCTATCATCTCCTCTCTATGTTCAGTGCCACTCTGTTACCTTCTTTAACTGTCATGCCTGACTGTTGCAAGTCTTCTCTTCTGCAATCCATTCATCCATTGCCTGGGTGTCCTCATCTCCTCTTGCCTTATACCAGTCTGTCTCAAATCTTTTTGCTAAACTGTCTTCTGCTTTCTTGAACATGTGCCTAAATCACATTTATCTGCCATCTTGACCTTATCTGAAACTGGGGCTGCTTTGGCTTCAGCTCTAATGTCCTCATTTCCTCATCCATCCCACATTGTGCATCCTACTACCTGTCTCAGGCACTCAAGTTTCTTCAGCTGCTTTGCCCTCACTTCAGAGGTTTTTGTGCCATGTGGATGTACTGGTCGTACCATTGTTTTCTACACCCTACTTTTTAGATTATTTCTGTCTTACACTACCCTTGATCTTCTATGCCAGGTGGCTGCAGCCCTTGTGGTTTTCATTTTAACCTCCTCATTCAGATAGTCTTTTCCCTAAACCACCCCTACCAGTTACTTGAAACTGTTAACCTATTCATCTGTATTTGTATTTCCCCAGTTTGTTGCCATGACAGCTGTCTCGTCTGTACTCTGTTACATCCCATGTGCCTTCGGTCTTGTGTTCCGTTTTCCTTTAGTTTGCAGAAGTTACTGTTCAGAGGTTCCTTGTAAAGCATGGTGTACAAATTTAGGTGTACCAGCCACATCGTCTGCATACAGCTGCTCTAGTCATCTGTTCCCTCTGACCTGTTTCCTGATGTAGTCTGTCAACAGTATAAGCAACAGGGGGCTCAGTGATAAATAAACACTGATACACCAACACACAGGCGTCTCTCACCTACTCTCAGTGGAAACTACTCTGTGAGTCTAAACATTGTCTGTTCATGTGGAATAGGGTCCTTGTACACAGCCTGCACTCATTCTACCAATGTATGTGGGACTTCAAACCATCACAGGAGTGCCTTAATCAGCTTTCCTGGGATCTTGTAACTTGCTTTCTGCATATCTGGGAATGCCCAGTTAGTCTGTTTCCTCATCTTCAGCTTCTCCTCCAATATCTTACTGCAAATATAGGGTCAGTTTTATTCATAGGTTCATAGGTAGGTACTAGGCTATCGACCCTGGGGCCTATACAAGCCCAGCCAAAAAGGTACCCTGGCTTTTGCCACCCAAGAAAATTATTTTCCTGTGCCACTGTCGAGCAGAGGCACAGAGGTGATCCCCGGGGTGAATTTCCTGTTTCCCATCCAATCATCAAGATTTTTCTTGAAGAGTGCTGTGCTAATGAGGAGCTTTGTTTGATATAGATAGGTAGTTTATTCCAGAGTATGGGAAGTCTCTGGGACAGGAATCTATCCCTCTGGCATGTTCTGTTTATTGTGGTGACAAGGTTCAGGTCCCTAGAGCGTGTAGCTCAGAGGGATTGGGATTTCTTTAAGTGGAGCATGTCCAACAGCTCTGGGTTTGACATAGCTTTATATGTTAGGCAGAGATCACCTCTGAGTAGGCGATATGTGATGGAGTGAAGCTGGAGTTTTTTGAGACGGTCTGCGTAGGGCATCTGTTTGAGGCTGGTAATCCTCTTTGTGAGGTATTTCTGCGGCCTTTCCAGTTCCTGTAGATGTCTTGTGAGGTACGTACCAAAAGGGACGTTGTACTCTATAATGGGTCTAATGAGTGATGAGTAGAGGGGAACAATGACCTCTTTTTTTCTGGATAAGAAACCTTTTGTGATGAGGTATGCCACGTAGAAGGATTTCCTGACTACTGTGTCGATGTGATTATCAAAGGAGATACTACTGTCCACCTGTGTCCCAAGGTCTCTTATCACACTTTTGGTGTTAAGTATACTACCGCGTATGTTGTAGTTCATGGGTACAGAGTTTTTACTAAAGAGGATGACAATGCACTTTTTAGCAAAGAGCTTGAGGCTATGGCTTTGACACCAGGCATCTGTCTCAGTGATGCCCTTTTGTAGGATGTCCACATCGTTAGGAGTTTCGATTATGGCTCCTAGTTTGCAGTCATCTGCAAACTTCGTTAGCCAAAGACCTTCTGTGTTAGCCTGTACTACAGAGAAGTAGATACCAAACAGGGGAGGACCCAGGACTGAACCCTGTGGTACTCCACTTGTCACTGGTCTGACGTTGGATTTGGAGTCTGCTGCTTTCACAGTGTGGGTTCTGTCAGTGAGCCAGTTGGCAACCCATCTTGTGACATAGGGATTTATACCTAGTTTAGTGAGTTTATCTATAATTCCAGAGTGGGGGATGGTGTTGAAAGCCTTGGCAAGAACTAGATAGGCTGTGTGAACCACCTTACCCTTGTCTGCGGCTTTGGTGACTGCTTCAATGAAGTCTATCAGGTTTAGGAGACATGATCTGCCTTTTACAAACCCGAACTGGGTGGGATCCAGAATTTGGAGATTACCACTGTCTTTGTCTATAAGTCCCATGATGATACGTTCCATGGCCTTGCAGACCAGGCTCGTCAGGCTAATGGGGCAGTAGTTCCCGGGGTCCGTGGTGGCTCCCCCCTTGTGGAGTGGGATAACCGTTGCTGTGCGCCATTCAGCAGGCACAAAGCCTGAGGTGAGGCTATGATTGAACATGGTACTTAGCTGGGGTGCCAGTTCATTCTGTAGTTCATGTAGAACGCAGCCTGGGATGTTGTCTGGTCCCATGGATGCTGTGTTCTTGGCTTTGGAGAGTGTGGTTTTTACCTGTGCAGCCGTGATTACAGGAACTTTGCATTCTTCCGGTATAGAGATGGGCTCTTTAGGGGGTGAGAGGGGGGTAAAGTTAGCACTGAACCTATCTGCCAGGATGTTGGCAATATCAGTTAGGTGTGTATATTTAGTGCCATTGCGCTGTAACTCAGAGCAGATCTGAGTGTTGCCATTGAGATTCTTGACATAGCTATAGAATGCTTTGTGGTTGTCTTTAGAATCAGTGGTGATTTTGTTTTCGTAACTAGCTTTGGATGATTTTATCAGGGATCGCAGCTTCTTACTGAGACTGACCAGGGAGCTCCTCCACTAGTGGAATTTTACTCTCTTTTGCAATAGTTTCTTCCTTCTGTTGTACAGTTTGTTTATGGCAGGGGACCACCAGACTGGCTTCCTTTTTTTGGAGTATAGCGTCTTGGTTCTGTTTGGGATAGCATGATCCATGTACTCATGTAAGTGCTTATAAAGTACAATTGTGTAGGATTCAGTAGTCGTAACTCTATTGTCCATCTGCATGGGTGTCATGAAGTTCACCACTTCTGTCTTAAGAAGCATGAAGTTAGCTTTGGAGAAATTTTTTACCATGGTTTCCTTAATGGGGGGTGGAGGCAGGATGTGGATATCTAGGGTAATTAGCTTATGGTCGGATCGGACCAATGAGGCGTTGACTTCAGGTGTGGAACACCGGTCACTCATATTGGTAATGACTAGATCTAGGATATTGTTGGCTCTGGTGGGGGTGTGGATAAGTTGATCCAGGGCATTGGAGTTTATAAATTCCAGAAAGCGTTGAAAGAAGGAGTTGGTACATGAGTAGTTTTCCCAGTTAATGGTGGGGTAGTTGAAATCACCCATTATTAGGGTGTTTGGTTGAACCCAAATATTTTCCAGTACATCAAGAAAAGAGGAGTGGGAATCCTGGGGCATGGTGGGTGATCTGTAGCAATCTACAATTTGGATTGCAGTTTTGCCCAGAGTTAGTTGCACTTGGATAACTTCGGCTGCATTATGCTGAGCAACTAGCCTGGAGGTGTGGATATCCTTAATGAATATAAACACACCTCCGCCTTTGGTGTTCCGGTCCAGGTTACATGGCTGAAAAGTGTGGTATGAGTTATAGCCTGGTAGTGCAGGGGTGCTCTTTGGAGCCTTGAACCAGGTCTCAGTCACTGTACAGATATCGATGTTCTCCATTTTAAGGAATGCCTCGGGTGAGTGCATTTTGAGATTTAGACTTCTAGCATTGAGTAGCATCACCCTCAGTTTTTGCTTGCCTGTTCCTGTTACGGTGTGAATTTGTCATTTGAACCTTGCCTAAAAAAGGCACTGTAGGGGCGGCAAGAACCTTAGCCAGTATCCGGAATCCCAGGGGTGACAGGTGCAGGCCATCTCTGGCAAAGCATTGTGGTCTGTCGACCATGTCATCCCAGGCAAACAGATACTGGATCCCTTTAGAATGGCACCAGAAGCTTAGCCAGTTGTTGAAGTCAATCATATTGCACCCTGATTTGAATCCAAACTGCTTTACTCCCAGCTTATTTTTTTACTTCTCTGTGTATTTATATATTAATCCCTGTCTCCAGCACTTTCCTGTATTCTGACAGGAGTTTGATATCTATTTAATGCCTGCAACTGGAAATATTCCATTTGTTCCTGTACACTGACACCAGAATGATTAATCTTCAGACATCTGGTATAGACCTCTCTCTCTCTCTCTCTCTCTGTCCATACCCTGATGAGTATCCTCGGGAGTTCTTTCTCTACTAGCATACTTAGCAACTCAGTCATATCTTCTGTGACTTCATCTAAGCCTGCAGTGTTCTGCGATTTAATTTTCCTTAATATACTTCATACGTTTTCTGTAGCAGGTTGTCCTTTCTGTTTCATTATGTATATGAAACAGTATAACTTTTGTGGGGATGTCTTCATTCAGAAGCTTCTTGAAGCAGAGACATAGCTAGGGTGGGGTGAAGTGGTCAACCACCCTGGGCAAAAAGTGTTAGAGGGCGTGATCGCAAATGCTGATTGGTCAGAACTAAATGCTGATGATAACATTTACAGTCAAGACTGAAGCTCATTAGCACATTGTGTACTTTAAATTGTAGTAAGACGTTTGCTACAAATACAGCAAGCAGTGTACTATTATTTATAAGAAAAGTAAAAAAAGCAGAAAGAACATTTTTTAAAAGACCTTCTTTTTTGGTTCTCAATGACAAAAGGACCTTTTTAAAGTTGATGTGTGGGAACCAGATCCGGAGATCTGGGAATGACACAGGGCACACAAATTGCTAGGTGTAGCTCTGTCTTAAAAGTATTTTTTCTGTCTATACTTGATGCCTTTTGAACTTGTGATCAAAGTGGCCCTTATTAATGACACCTGCCAACTATCCTTGTTGTCTGTATGTCTTTACCTTCAATCTTTTACAGTTTCATTATGCACTCTGCTTGGTCACTTTCCAGAGTTTGGTATACATTTTCTGACACTTTATTTTTTGCCACTGTGAATATTCTCTTAAACTCTTTTTTTAAACAAGCAGCATTCCTTCTTAGTGATGACATCAATGCCAAACTTAAAGTCTAAATCTGGATATTTTACACCTTTAGAGTGGTGACATCTTACCCATAGGGAAGATATCACCCAAGGCAAGGGTTCTCCAACTCTCGCAAGGGGTGCAGAATGATCTGTCATGATACTTTCCTTGTCCTCCATGAAAGAATGTTGATGACTGTTAATGCACACAGGTGATGGCCTTAATCAAATCGATCTTAGAATTACTACAGTCTTTTTAACTTGTATGAGAAGTCTTTAATATCATCCCCAGGAAAGCAGATAAAAATTGTCCTTTCAGTATTAAGTAATGTAGTACCCCCTCATATGGACCTTGTTCATTGAATTCCTGCTTACTGTAAGATGAACTAGGTCACTACTGAAGCCTTAATGGATGTCATCCTTGGCATATGACTGCTTTAAATGGCACCTGATATTTGGGTAACACCTTAAAGGTATCACTTCTGGGGTGTATGTGGGAATAAGGTAGAATGAGCGAGAAGAGAGATTTGAGTTGTGAGTGCTGGGAGGTCTTAGGTGTAGTGTTTTCCGGAATGTCTGCATATGTTTTGGTGGAAGCGGATTGCTCAGTAACATTACGGAATACTTATAGAGTCTTGATTTATTTACTGTATGACAGCTTTTGTACACATCATCAGCTTGTTGTTAGCGAACATGAGACAGTTCATATAAGCATCTGTAAGAATATCTATAAAAGAAAGCTCACATACAAACTATACCCCTCCAGATTCTAGGCCCTTAAGGTTTATATGAAACTTTGAGAAACTGAGGACCTGCCATAAGTGGAATATATTGATTGTTTTTTCTTTCTTTTTTTTTTAAATTGAAGCTCATGAAGTTTAACAAAGCAGCTTTCTTTGACAAAAAGCTAAATCCTTGCTCAAAAACATTTTGTTATTAAAAGCTAAATGCTAATTTATGCAACTCACCAACTCCATTAAAGAGGTTCCAGCTGGGAATATTCTCGGGTGATTCCTTATCACCCTATTGTCTTTGTTGCCCTCAGTTTATTAACTGTTTGTATAAATTAGGCTTTATTACGGACACATGTTGACTCTAAGAAAATGGCTTGTCTGATGATGTACCAGATTTTTTTCCAAAATAATACTGAACTATTGAATTCAGCATCATCATATTATATTAAGCTGTTAATACAAAACTCTGCAAATGATGAAAATAGCAGTTAAAATTATATTAATTAAATATATATTTAACTGATTTAAATTATTTTAAATCTACAAAGGAACAACAATAAATTATGCAGATATCATAAACGTGAGAACTAACAGACAAGATACATGTTGACTTTAAGGAAATGATCCTGTCAAATATTCACTTTTTCTTTAAAAAACACAAAGAAATACATAAATATATTAATTAATAATGAACTTTAACATAGATTAAAATCAGTATCATCATATTATATTAAGACATACATTTATAACTGCATATATAAGTAACAGTTATTTTCATCAAATATATATTGATTAGTTTAAATGGTTTAAAATCTACAAAGGAACAAATAATTATAAATTAACACACTGTACACAGATAAAGGATAATGAGGGAAACATACTCACAAGTGAGGAGAGTGTTTTGAGCAGATGGAAAGAGTACTTTGAGGGGCTGATGAATGAAGAGAATGAGAGGGAGAGAAGGTTGGATGATGTAGGGATAGTGAATCATGAAGTGCAGTGGATTAGCAAGGAGGATTTAAGGATAGCTATGAAGAGGATGAAGAACGGAAAGGCTGTTGGTCCAGATGACATACCTGTGGAAGCATGGAGGTGTTTAGTGGAAATGGCAGTGGAGTTTTTAACTAGATTGTTTAACGAAATCTTGGAAAGTGAGAGGATGCCTGAGGAATGGAGAAAAAGTGTTTTGGTACTGATTTGTAAGAATAAGGGTGATGTGCAGAGCTGTAGTAACTACAGAGGGATTAAACTGATCAGTCACAGCATGAAGTTATGGGAAAGAGTAGTGGAAGCTAGGTTAAGAAGGGAGGTGATGATTAGTGATCAGCAGTATGGTTTCATGCCAGGAAAGAGCACTACAGATGCAATGTTTGCTCTGAGAGTGTTGATGAAGAAGTACAGAGAAGGTCAGAAGGAGTTGCATTGTGTCTTTGTGGATTTAGAGGAAGTATATGACAGGATGTCTAGAGAGGAGTTGTGGTATTGTATGAGGAAGTCAGGAGTGTCAGAGAAGTATGTAAGAGTGATACAGGATATGTACGAGGGTAGTGTAACAGCGGTAAGGTCTGCGGTGGGAGTGACGGATGCATTTAAGGTGGAGGTGGGATTACATCAAGGATCATCTCTGAGCCCTTTCTTATTTGCAATGCTGATGGACAGGTTGACAGATGAGATCAGACAGGAGTCACAGTTGACTGTGATGTTTGCAGATGACATTGTGATCTGTAGTGAGAGTAGGGAACAGGTGGAGGAGACTTTGGAGAGGTGGAGATATGCTCTAGAGAGAAGAGGAATGAAGGTCAACAGGACTAAGATAGAATATATGTGTGTGAATGAGAGGGAGGATAGAGGAATGGTGAGGATGCAGGGAGTAGAGGTGATGAAGGTGGATTCGTTTAAGTACTTGGGATCAACAATTCAGAGTAATGGTGAATGTGGAAGAGAGGTGAAGAAGAGAGTACAGGCAGGATGGAGTGGGTGGAGAAGAGTGTCAGGAGTGATTTGTGACAGATGAGTACCAGTAAGAGTGAAAGGGAAGGTTTACAAGAGGGTAGTGAGACCAGCTATGTTATATGGGTTGGAGACAGTGGCATTGACAAAAAGGCAGGAGTCAGAGCTTGACGTGGCAGAGTTGAAGATGTTAAGATTTGCACTAGGTGTGATGAGGATGGACAGGATTAGGAATAAGTATATTAGAGGGTCAGCCCAGGTTGGAAGGTTTGGAGACAAAGCCAGAGAGGCAAGATTACATTGGTTTGGACATGTGCTGAGGAGGGTTGCAGAGTATATTTGGAAAAAGATGCTAAGGATGAAGCTGCCAGGTAACAGGAAAAGAGGAAGGCCTAAGATAAGGTTTATGGATGTGGTAAGAGAGGACATACAGGTGGTAGGTGTGACAGAGCAAGATGCAGAGGACAGGAAGAAATGGAAACAGTTGATCTGCTGTAGCGACCCCTAGTGGGAGCAGCCGAAAGAAGAAGAAGAAGACACAGTAAAAGTAACAAACCTTAGTATACTGCTATATATTATTTCACCCAGTTACTT
Source organism: Protopterus annectens (assembly GCF_019279795.1). NCBI lineage: Eukaryota > Metazoa > Chordata > Ceratodontiformes > Protopteridae > Protopterus > Protopterus annectens. The sequence goes on from NC_056739.1 coordinate 1,793,209,388, forward strand.
TTTATTAAATTTAATCTGTAATTGATAGAGCATTTTATTATTTGTATCTAATAACATTGCTAATTTAGACCAGGATTTATAGGTTTTTGCTACATCATTGGATCGTAATCTTGTATTCATTTCTTTATCATAAACTATGGGCAGCTAATGTAAAAATTCTGTACAGTTTAGTGTAGGCCTAGATGTAAGATTTTAGGTATATGTGTGTGGATTGCTGTTTGTTTGGTGTGCTTATGTTGTGTGCATGTGTTTTGAAACAGCAAATTTTTTTCCCTAGGAAAAAAATTCGCTGTTCTGCATGTTCGATGTTGTAAGCGTTCGCTGAATAGGGGTTGATATTAGAACATTCAAAGTTTTGAAACTTCGATGTTCTAATATAGACCCAAAGTGCCCTGGCATCGTGCCGCCCGACATTAGTTCCCAGTGCCTCTATCAAGTAGAGCCACTGGAGTGATCCCCTGGGTCAACTTTCTATTTCCCATCCACTCATCAAGATTTCTCTTGAAGAGGGCCAGTGAGGTGCTCTGCTTGACATGTATAGGAAGTCTATTCCAGAGCATGGGCAGTCTCTGGGTTATGAACCTGTCCCTCCAGCATGTTCTGTTGATTATGGTAATGAGGTTGAGGTCTCTGGAGTGTGTGGTGCGGATGGATTGGGATTTCTTTAAGATGTAGCATTTCTAATAGAGCTGGGTCAGACATAGCGAGATTGCCTCTTAGTAGACGATATGAGACACAGAATAGCTGGAGTTTTTTGAGTCTGTCCATGTAGGACATGCATTTAAGGCCTAGGATCCTCTTCGTAAGGTACTTTTGTGGCCTTTCCAGCTGTTGCATGTGTCTAGTGATGTACATGCCAAATGGGGCATTATACTTGATGACTGGCCCAATGAGGGAAGAGTAGAGAGAGATGATGACCTCTTTCTTCCTGGATGCAAAACCCTTGGTGATGAGATGTGCCACACAGAAGGACTTTCTGACCACAGTAGCAATGTGGTGGTCGAAGGAGAGGTTGCTGTCAACCTGTGTCCCCAGATTTCTTATAACGCCTTCAGTGTTCAGTGGGCTTCCATCGATGTGTTAATTAGTGGGAACTGAGTTTTTCCCAAAGGGGATGACAACGTATTTTTTGGCATTAAGCTTAAGGCCATGGTTTCAACACCAGTCATTGGTCTTAGTGAGGCTTTTCTGTAGGATTTCTACATCACTTGGGAAGTTAATAATGGCTTCCAGTTTGCAGACATCTACGAAAGTGGCCAGCCAGTGTCCCGCTGTGTTGGCCTAGACTTCTGAGAAGTAGATGACAAACAGGAGAGGACCCAGGACCAATCCCTGTGTGACTCCACTCGTGACTGGTCGGCAGTCTGACTTGGAGTCCACTACTTTCACACTGTGGGTTCTATCTGTGAGCAATTTGCAACCCACCTAGTGATATAGGGGTTGATGCCTAGTTTGTTGAGTTTATCAATAATTCCTGAGTGGGGAATGGTATCAAAGGCCTTGGCCAGATCGAGGTAGGCTATATTAACTGCCTTGCCCTCATCCACAGCTCTGGTGACTGACTCAAAGAAGTCAATCAGTTTAAGCAGGCATGATCTACCTTTCACAAAACCAAATTGTGTGGGATCTAGAGTTTGCAGATTCCCTATATCCTTGTTAATTAGGTCCATGATGATGCGCTCCATAGCCTTACATATCATACTAATCAGGCTAATGGGGTGATAATTCCCAAGGTATGTAGTCACTCCCCCTTTATGGAGAGGGATGACTGCAGCAGTGCACCATTCGGTAGGGACAACGCCTGAGGTGCGGCTGTGATTGAACAGGACACACAGATGTGGTGCCAGTTCACTTTGTAGTTTATTTTTATTTATTTATTTTATTTTATTTTACATTTGTTGACCGGGCTAGTCTAGCTGGATACATGTCCATTTTCAGTAGAGGCCCGGGGAGAAAAGCTCCAAGAAACATAAAAAAATTAAATATAGAAGTTATGACAGATCAGTATAAAAAAGACAATTCTTACAAGTATATAAGTAATAATTTTTTTTTTTTAGTACAAATTATAATACTCGTAGTGATTAATAACATAAGCATTAATTCCGTAAAGGGCAATTTATAAGAGAGGGTGCATTATACATATATACATGTGTTTTAGATGCAATAACATGGTACATTGAAACATTAAGGGAAGATTGTGAAGGATGTGGGGTGAAAAATTAGTAAAAGGAAAAAGTTAGTCAGGGTTAGTACAAGAGCATAGCCAGTGTTTGTTGAGAAATAGTTTTAGATTCCTTTTGAAAAGTGAGAGAGAAGTCTGAGAGGTGAGTTCAGAGGGTAGTTGGTTCCATAGTTTACCAACAGAGTTAGAGAACAAGGAGTCGCCTGCTGAGTTATTAGATTTGGTTGTATTGATCAGCAGTTTATTTGAGGAGCGTAGAGTCTTGAGATTATTGTAAGGGGTAATGAGGCTAGACAGTATTGGAGCGTTGCTGGGTTGATACAGGGTCTTGTGGGTTATTGTAAGTTGGTGAAATTGGAGCTGGTTAAGAAATTCTAGCCAGTCTAGTTGTTTTAGATTCAAACAGTGATGGGTTCTGAAAGGAGAGCCTGTAGCAAATCTAGCAATATTATTATAGGATGTTGCTAGTTTGTTGAGGTTGTTTTTAGAGAGATTGGTGCATATAGAAGAAGCACAGAGTAGAGTGGAGATTAAGTGAGTTCTGGCTGTAGCGGTCTTGGCTACTGGTGTAAGAAAGGGTTTGATTCTGTAAAGGGATCCTAGTTTTTTGTTAACTAATGTTATTCTGGTGTTTATGTGAGTATCAAAGTTGAGGTTGTTCTCGATTGTTATTCCTAAGAGTTTAGTGGTTGGGTCAGGAGAAATAAGAGTACCGTTGTTGGATGTGAGAGTGAAATGTAAGGGGGTGGACTTTCAGGTGGGTGTAAAGAGTAACAGTTTAGTTTTTTGGGGGTTTAAGAGGAGGCAGCGGTGTGAGAACCACTGTTCCACAGTATTGAAAGCTTTTTGGGTAAGAGACTGAAGTTCAGATTGAGAAGTGGCAGAACAGATTATAGTAGAGTCATCTGCATATCGAATGCAGTTGGTGTGTGGAATAGCTGTTTGAAGATCATTAATATAAATGGAAAATAGGAGTGGGCCTAATATGGAGCCCTGTGGGACACCGAGGGAGATAGGAAGGTGATTAGATAGTTTATTTTGCCAGAGTACAACCTGCTGTCGGTGTTCTAGGTAGGATGTGAACCAATTCATAGATAGAGGACCAAGTGAAAGGGGAATTAAGTATGTGTAGAAGGAGTTGGTGGTTGACCATGTCAAAAGCCTTAGTTAAATCAATGAAGACTGCAGAGGAAAGAATATTTTTGTTGCAGTTTTTGTTAATACTGTTTGTGAAGGATAGCAGGGCTGTGGTGGTACTGTGATAAGGTCCGAATCCATGTTGACAGTTGGCAAGTAGGTTATTATGGAGTAGGTGGTTAAGTAGTTGCTTATGGATGCATTTTTCCATTACTTTTGCTAGAGGGGATAGTAAAGCTATGGGGCGAAAGTTAGAGAAGTAATTCAAGTTCCCCCCTTTATGCAGTGGGATGATATGAGAAATTTTCCAGATAGATGGGATAGTTCCTTCACTTATGGTTCTGTTAATCAGAATGGAAATGGGATAGGCAATGGCTTTAGCTCCTTTTTGCAGGAATTCTGCTGGGAGTTTGTCAGCTGAGGGGGTAGTTGGTTTTAATTTTTGGAGAAGGGAGCATCTAAAGGAAGTAGACACAGATTGTAAATAAATTGATGGGGGGTTTGTAGTAGAAGTAGTCAGATTACAGGTGTCAGGAGATAGATGGCTAGCAAGAGTTTGTATAGCATCTGTGAAGAAAGAATTGAAGGCATTAGCTGTTTGTGTGGGATTTTCTGGGTTAGATCCTTGTGGGTTCGGTGTGATAGATTGGCCTGGGTAAAGAAGTTTGTTAATGCTAGTCCAAAAAGTTTGTGGTTCTTTGTGGGAGGATTGCTGTAATTGGAGGTAAAAGTTCTTTTTGTCTAGCAGGATAGCTTTTTTTGTACTATTTCTATGTTGCCTAAAGGTTTTGTGATCTGTAGGATTCTTAGTAGTAAGCCATTTTGCCCAGGATTTGTTTCTGAGAAGGATTTTTTCCCTAGTATAATTAGAGAGCCAGGGGGCTGGTTTAGCTTTATTTCTAATAGACCGTATTGGGGCGTGGTGGTCCAGGATGGTTAAGAATATGGAATTGAAGTATTCTATTGCTTCATTTAGGGGGAGATATTTTAATGGTGACCAATTACATTGTTTGAGTTCTGTTTGGTAAAGTTCTGGGTTAAAGTATTTTTTGGTGTGTACTTTTCTGAAAGTGTTAGGGAAAGTTAGGTTGGTTTTATGTCTAATAATATAGGTAAGTGAATAGTCACTTAGGTCATCTGGAAGGGTTCCTGCTGTATAGGTTTGATGAGGACTATTAGTAAGTATCCAGTCCAAGGTACTTTCTTTGTTATTGGGTCTATTTGTTCTGGTAGGGGAGTTAATACTTTGTGAGAAGCCATAAAGGTTAATATGGGTGGTGGGGTTTGTATTACTACAGGAATTCCAATCGATATTAAAGTCTCTAGGACTATGGTTTCTTGTGGGAGATTAATAGAAAGCCAGTTAAGGATATACTCAAGTGCACTAATGTTATTTCCTGGGGGAATATATATATATACAAATGATATTTATGGCTTTACGTGTGTTTACTTGAAATTTGGAGATAATTATTTCAGCATTATTGTCCAAAGGTGGGTTAAGATTAATAGTGCTAACTTGTAGCTCTGCTTTATAGAGGATTGCTACCCCTCCTCCCTTTCATGTAGAACACATCCAGGGATATTGTCGGGTCCCATGGAGCTGTGTTCTTGGCCTTGGACAATGCATCTTTAACCTGTGCTGCAGTAATGCTGGGTGCCTGGCATTCCTTTGGTATTGTGATCGGTCCTTTAGGGGAGGAGAGAGGGGTAAAGTTGGCACTGAATCTGTCGGCCAGTATGTTGGCAATATCTGTTGACTCAGTATAGGAGGTATCATTGTGTAGTACTCACAGCAAACCTGGGTATTGCCATGGAGATTCTTCATATAACTATAGAAGGCTGTGTGGTTGTTTTTAGTGTCTGCTGCAATTCTGCCTTCATAGCTGGCTTTAAAGGTTTTGATGAGGGATCTCAACTTTTTGTTGAGGCTAATAAGGGAGTTTTTCCAGTCTTAGGACTTCACCTTTTTCTGCAACAGTTTCTTCCTTCTGTTGTAGAGTTTATTAATGGCAGGGGACCACCAGACTGGCTTCCTTTTTTTGGAGGAGAACATCTTGGTTCTGTTGGGTATGGCTAGATCCATGCATTTATGAATGTGTTTGTACAGTCCATCGGTGTATGATTCAGCAGTCATGCATCTATTTTCCACTGACATGGGTGCCATGAAATTAGCCACCTCTGTTTTTAGGAGCCCAAAGTCAGCTGTGAAGAAGTTTTTCATGGTGGTTACCGTTGCGAGGGGGTGTGGGTGATATGTGGATTTTAATGGTGATTAGTTTCTGGTATAGAGCAACAGTTGCCCATGTTAGTAATTACCAGGTCAAGGATGCTGCTTCCTCTATTGGGGGTAAGTGGGGGTAAGAATGAGCTGGACCAGGGCATTGGAATTGATGAATTCCAGGAAGTGTTGGGCCAGTGTACTGGTGCATGAGTAGTTTTCCCAGTTGATGGAGGGGTAGTTGAAGTCACCTAGTCTGAGAGTGTTGGGTTGGACCCTAATAGTTTCCAGGGTGCTTAGGAATGTGAAGTCAGAGTCTTGGGACATGGCACTCAGGTCACTCCACAGCAAGTACAAATACGACTCTGTCATTGTCCATGTTGGTGTGAATGACCTGAGATATACCTCCCCGGACTACATGAAAAGAGACATGGAAAAGCTCTCCGATCTTGTAGCCCAGGCAGGTATGACCCTAGCCCTGAGTAACATTCTGCCATTGCCCAGAATGATACCGCAGTACAAGGACAAAATGATTGACTTCAACAATTGAATAAACTTCTGGTGTCATTCTAAGGGGATCCAGTATCTGTCTGCTTGGGATGACATGGTCAATAGACCATGATGCTTTGCCACAGATGGCCTGCACCTGTCACCCCTGGGATTCCAGATACTGGCTAAGGCTCTTGCTGCCCCTATAGTGCCTTTTTTAGGCAAGGTTCAAATAACAAATTCACCACCATAACAGGAACAGGCAAGCAAAAACTGAAGGTAATGCTACTCAATGTTAGAAGTCTAAATCTCAAAATGCACTCACTCGAGGCACTCCTTAAAATGAAGAACATTTATATCTGTGCAGTGACTGAGACCTGGTTCAAGGCTCCTGAGAGCACCCCTGCACTACCAGGCTATAACTCATACCACACTTTTCGGCCATGTAACCTGGACCGAAACACCAAAGGCAGAGGTGTGTCCATATTCATTAAGGATATCCACACCTCCAGGCTAGTTGCTCAGCATAATGCATCCAAGGTTATCCAAGTGCAACTAACTCTGGGCAAAACTGCAATCCAAATTGTAGCTTGCTACAGATCCCCCACCATGCCCCAGGATTCCCACTCCTCTTTTCTTGATGTACTGGAAAAAATTTGGGTTCAACCAAGCACCCTAATAATGGGCAACTTCAACTACGCCACCATTAACTGGGAAAACTACTCGTGTACCAACTCCTTAGCTCAACACTTTCTGTAATTCATAAACTCCACTGCCCTGGATTAACTTATTCACACCCCCACGAGGGGCAACAATATCGTAGACCTAGTCATTACTAACATGAGTGACCGGTGTTCCACACCTGAAGTCAACTCCTCGTTGATCCGATCCGACCATAAGCTAATCACCCTTGATATCCACATCCCGCCCCCACCCCCATTAAGGAAACCACAATAAAAAATTTCTCCAAAGCCAACTTCATGCTTCTTAAAACAGAAGTGGCAAACTTCATGACACCCATGCAGAGGGACAATACAGTTACAACTGCTGAATCCTACACAAATGCACTCTATAAGCACTTACACGAGTGCATGGATCATGCTATCCCAAACAGAACCAAGATGCTATCCTGCAAAAAAAGGAAGCCAATCTGGTGGTCTGCTGCCATAAACAAACTGTACAACAGAAGGAAGAAACTGTTGCAAAAGAGAGTAAGATCCCATGAGTGGAGGAGCTCCCTGGTCAGCCTCAGAAAGAAGCTGAGATCACTTATAAGATCCTCCAAAGCTAGCTACGAAAACAAAATCGCCACTAATTCCAAGGACAACCACAAAGCATTCTATAGCTATATCAAGAATCTCGATGGCAACACCCAGATCTGCTCTGAGTTACAGCACAAAGGCAAGAAAATTACAGAACCAACTGATATTACCAACATCCTGGCAGATAGATTCAGTGCTAACTTTACCCCCCTCTCATCCCCTAAAGGGCCCATATCTATACAGGAAGAATGCAGAGTCCTTGTAATCAGAACTACGCAGGTAAAAGCTGCACTCTCTAAAGCCAAAAACACAGCATCCATGGGACCGGACAACATCACAAGCTGCGTTTTACATGAACTTCAGAAAGAACTGGCTCCCCACTTAAGCACCGTGTTCAATAATAGCCTCGCATCAGGCTTTGTGCCCACTGAATGGCACACAGCAACAGTTATCCCACTCCACAAAGGGGGAGCCACTACTGATCCCAGGAACTATCGACCTGTTAGCCTGACAAGTCTGGTCTGCAGGGCCATGGAACATATCATCATGGAACTCATAAACAAAGACATTGGTAACCTCCAAACTCTGTATCCCACCCAGTTCGGGTTTGTGAAAGGCAGATCATGCCTCCTGAACCTGATCGACATCTTTGAGGCAGTCACCAAAGCTGTAGATGAGGGTAAGCTGGTTCACACAGCCTATGTGACCTCGCCAAGGCTTTCAACACCATCCCCCATTCTGGAATTATAGCTAAACTCACTAAACTAGGTATAAATCCCTATGTCACAAGATGGGTTGCCAACTGGCTCACTGACAGACCCCACACTGTAAAAGTTGCAGACTCCAAATCTGACCGCAAAGCAGTGACAAGTGGAGTACCACAGGGTTCCGTCCTGGGACCTCTCCTGTTTGGTGTCTACTTCTCTGAAGTACAGGCTAACACAGAAGGCCTCTGGCTAATGAAGTTCGCAGATGACTGCAAACTAGGAGCCATAGTCAAGTCCCCAAATGTTGTCGACATCCTACAGAAGGCCCTCGCTGAGACAGATGCCTGGTGTCAGAGCCATGGCCTCAAGCTCAATACCAAAAAGTGCAGTGTCATCCCCTTTGGTAAAAACTCTGTACCCATGAACTACCACATAGGCAGCAATCTACTTAACACCGAATGCATGATAAGAGACCTTGGGACCCAGATGGACAGTAGTCTCTCCTTTGATAGTCACATCGCCACAGTAGTCAGGAAGTCCTTCTACGTGGCACACCTCATCATAAAAGGGTTCTCATCCAGGAAAAAAGAGGTCATTGTTCCCCTCTACCTGACACACATTAGACCCATTATAGAGTACAACGCCCCTTTTGGAATGTACCTCACAAGACATCTGCAGCAGCTGGAAAGGCCACAGAAGTACCTCACAAAGAGGATTACTGGCCTCAAACAAATGCCCTACAATGACCGCCTCAAAAAACTCCAGCTTTACTCCGTAGCATATCGCCTAATCCGAGGTGATCTCTGCCTAATATATAAAGCTATGTCAAACCCAGAGCTGTTGGACATGCTACACCTAAAGAAATCCTAATCCCTCTGAGCTACACGCTCTAGGGACCTAAATCTTGTCACCACAATAAACAGGACATGCTGGAGGGATAGATGAGACTTCCCATACAGGCTACCCATCTATGTCAAGCAAAGTTCTTCATTAGCACTCTTCAAGAAAAATCTTGATGAGTGGATGGGAAATAGGAAATACACCCCGGGGATCACTTCTGTGCCTCTACTCGACAGTGGCACAGGAAAATAACTTTCTTGGGTGGTGTAAGCCAGGGAACCTTGTTGGCTAGGCTTACATAGGCCCTTGGGCCGATAGCCTAGTACCTACTTATGAACCTACCTATAAACCTATGACCTGAATTGTCATCTTACCCAATGTTAGTTGTACTAAAAGTATCTCAGATGCGTTATGCTGGACTACTAGTCTGGAGGTGTGCATATCCTTTATGAATATGGAGATGCCACCGCCTTTGGAGCTTCAGTCCATGTTCTGGGGCTGAAAGGTGTGGAATGAGTTATAGCCTGGTAGCGCAGGGGTAGTTTCTGCTGCTTTAAACCAGGTCTCCATTACAGCACAAATGTCGATGTTCTCCATTTTGAGGAGTGCTTCGGGCAAGTGCATGTGATTTAGACTAAGAGCATTGAACAGCATGACTCTCAGATTGCGTTTATTTATAGTTGTTATGGTGGTAATTTGGTCTTTGGAACATCACCTAAAAAGGCACTATAGGGGTGGCAAGAGCCTTAGCCAGTATCCAGAAACCCAGGGGTGACAGATGCAGGCCATCTCTGACAAAGCATCGAGGTCTGTCAGTCATGTCATCCCAAGCAGACAGATACTGGATCCTCTTAGAATGACACCAGAAACTTAGCCAATTGTTGAAGTCAATCATTTTCTGCTTGTACTGCGGTATCATTCTTGGTGGTGGTAGGATGCTGCTGCTCATGGCTAGGGTCATACCTGCCTGGGCCAAGTAATCCGAGAGCTCCTCCATGTCTCTTTTGATGTAGTCCAGGGAGGTGCATCTCAGGTAATTCACACCCACATGGACAGTGACAGAGTCATACTTGTACTTGTTGTGGAGTGACCTGAGTGAGTGTGTTATGTGTCAGATTCTGGCACCTGATAGAAGGCTGACTGGTACCTTCTCCTTATTCAACCTAGTGAGTAGGACATCAGTGTGCCTCACTATTGAGTCACCCATGATTAGTGTATTGGGCAAGCTGTTTTGCCTTAGGGGCTTAGGTTGAGGGGCTCACTGTGTAGGTGAGCTATGTGTCTTATGGTTTGTGGTGTGTTGTGGTGGTTGAGTGCGTTTCTGCCTTGGAGGTCTCTGCTGTTTGGATAGATTTCTATTGAGAGCCTCCACGAAGGTGGGTGTGTGCTTTGTGTTTTTATATGAGCGCTGTGATGATGGGTGTTTTGAAACTCTATGTGTTGCATGTGGTGTGGTGCAGGTGTTGACCTTCTCCTCTTGACCAGCTATTCTGGTCTTGGCTTGAGAGTGCATGACTTCCAGTTTGGATATATAAGTGAATCTCTCACAAGTCTGAGTGTTGGGAGGTAAGAGGAGAGGATTGTCTGTGTACATGAGACAGTTGCTACACTGCCTCAGAATGCCCACATTCACCAGGTTAATAGGAGAAAAACAGATAACTGACCATTAGACATGCCAGGAGAGATGATCATTATTACTAAGCACTGGAGCTGCTTCCTCATATATTCCTTTTACAGGAAAAATGGCACTCAAGGTGTCTGAGTCTGTACAGAACACTGCCAAACACTTGAGAGGAATTAATACGTAGACCCTGAAAATTTAAAGATGAAGTATTTAGGCAGATATTCTGAAGTTAGGAAGAAATCAAGCAGTACTTACTGAAAACAAAGAATTAGCTTGTCAAGAATAATAAAAACAGGGAGTCACATGAATGGCCACTACCTGGCTACTACTAATGCTGGTGTCAGCACAGCTTCACTCTGCTGGGATACAATACTCCTACTACTAATGGTGGTCCCACTCAGCACAGCACTACTAATGGTGGTCTCAGCACAGCTTCACTCTGCTGGGATACAATACTCCTTTGCTTCTTTTCTCACCAGAAGCAAAATGTTAGCACCAATCCCAGGAAGTGAAGCAGGCCATGGTCTGTTTGGAGATCCACCGTCTTGTCCCAGATGATGCAATGGTCTGTGGGCTTGTATCCTTTTTCTGGTAGATGCCTCGAATAGCAACTAGACCAATGAGGTACGTTAAATACAGACACTCACTCTCCAACCAGAAATAGTCAGGAATCAATGCACTCTGCTCTGTTTATTTATTTATTTATTTTTGGACCTTCTAGAATTATAAAGCTTACCTGAAGTACAAATGAAAACACAATTTCAAATGATTAAACTAGATGATACAAGAATGACATCTGGCATTGATAAATGTACAAAAAGCAACATTTATTACAGGGAACTTGAAGCAACGCCTGTACTAAGTATACATTAACTGTACATGATCTTTATTTAAGAACATCCCTATGACATATTTTGTGCTTTCTTGTTACTCAGATTACACCAAGTGTACATGTAGTCAACACTTTGTGGCAACCTTTATGAATCCCCCTTGATATTTAAGGCTGCAAGAAAATCAGTAGGAAAACTAAAATTAGGAGGAAGAAGGTGTGAGTTATGCTTGCGTTGTCTGTTCACTCAGAACAGTGTACACTTACTGTAGGCATTAATGAATCTGAGGGACAAAGAATATGTTAACCTTGGAGAGGAATGCAATAGAAGATGACTGGAACAAGGGGTCAGATTCCAAATGAGTTGCTCTCAATAAGTCTGCACCGAATCGGAAAGACTTGCTGTTAGTGCAATCATATTTATAAACAGGCTTACACCGGGGCCAGATTCAAAAAAAGCTGCTCTCAATATAAGTGACTTACTTCTGTGTAGGGCCTATCTATAAAAAGGCTTACTACAGGGAAATTATTACAAAACTCCTGCTCTTATTGTAAGTGGTCATTTACACTGACAGCAAGTATTTTGAAATCAGGTTCAAAGGGAGAATATATAAATATATGTCAAGAAAAAAACTTAGAAATATTTCATGTGAGTGAATAGTGAAAATTGCATTGGCAGTTAGGAGTATAGTTCAAGCTATAAATCATTTTACGTTTCTTGTTTTATCGTGCAGCCTTACTGCCTTACTATACCCCCCAAATCATTAGATGATATACTATTTGCATTGCAATAATATATACCCTTGGTCTGAGGCTTACTGAAATTGGCTACATGTATAGCTCTGCAGTTATGGAACTGTGTGTGTGTGTGTGTGTGTGTGTGTGTGTGTGTGTGTGTGTGTGTGTGTGTGTGTGTGTGTGTGTGTGTGTGTGTGTGTGTGTGTGTGTGTGTGTGTGTGTGTGTGTGTGTGTGTGTGTTACATTGTCATTTGGTGCTGCTGTAGCGTAGTGGTACTGCCATGGTTTAGCATGTAGAACATGCCCGGTTCGAATCCCCCCTCTGCCAAATTATTAATGATGTGTAATCCTACAAAAGGGCCTCACTGAGACAGATGCCTGGTGTCAAAGCCATGGCCTCAAGCTTAATGCCAAAAAGTGCATTGTCATCCATTTTGGTAAAAACTCTGTACCCATGAATTACCACACAGGCGGTAGTCTACTTAACACCGAAAGTGTGATAAGAGACCTTGGGACACAGGTGGACAGTAGTCTCTCCTTTGATAATCACATCACCACAGTAGTCAGGAAATCCTTCTATGTGGCACACCTCATCACAAAAGGTTTCTCATCCAGGAAAAAAAGAGGTCATTGTTCCCCCTCTACTTATCACTCATTAGACCCATTATAGAGTGCAACGCCCCTTTTGGCATGTACCTCACAAGACATCTACAACAACTGGAAAGGCCACGGAAATACCTCACAAAGAGGATTACCAGCCTCAAACAGATGCCCTACGCAGACCATCTCAAAAAACTCCAGCTTTACTCCGTCACATATCGCCTAGTCAGAGGCAATCTCTGCCTAACATACAGAGTTATGTCAAACCCAGAGCTGTTGGACATGCTCCACTTAAAGAAATTCCAATCCCTCTGAACTACATGCTCTAGGGACCTAAACCTTGTCACCACAATAAACAGGACATGGTAGAGTGATAGATTCCTGTCCCAGAGACTTCCCATATTCTGGAACAAACTACCTATCTATATCAAACGAAGCTCCTCATTAGCACTCTTCAAGAAAAATCTTGATGATTGGATGGGAGATAGGAAATTCACCCCGGGGATCACTTCTGTGGCTCTGCTCAACAGGGGCACAGGAAAATAATTTTCTTGGGTGGCAAAAGCCAGGGTAGCTTTTTGGCTAGACTTATTTAGGCCCTAGGGACAATAGCCTAGTTCTTACCTATGAACCTATGGTGAATCAAGAAATAATCAGACTAATAAAAAAAGATTTTTTCAAGCATATTTAAATATGCTAACAATATGGGTAACCCATACTGGTAACCATATAACCTAACCTTGGCTCTAGATAATTGTCACTATTGAAGTGAAACCCCAACTCCATGTGCAAAATGTAAAAAGGAGTTTTGGATACATGGATGGATCGATGCATGGATGGATGTTTGTATGTATGGATGGATGGGTAACCTCCTAAATCCATATGAACTACTGAAGGAGGTAGTTCTTGGCATGTAGGTTCATAGGTTCATAGGTGTTAACTGGGCTAACGACCACAAGGGCCTTTTTTCAGCCTAGCCATGCATCCCAAATATCTGACGAGTTCTGATACCCTTGATAAGTGTAAGCATGGACTTGGGAGATGAACCTTTACAGGTTACCTGTTTGCATCAAAGACATAGGTGCCAAACCAGGGATGAATTAATGTTTTCCCATCCAATTGTCCAAGCTGCACTTGAATTGGATTAGGGAGGAACTCTGCTTCACATGGATGGAGAGCCTATTCCATAGACGGGGTAGTCTCTTTAGAATGGGTAATTCTGGTACTGTTTGTTTTGTGGATATGCAGGAGGTCCATCAGAGTGAGGTCTGACAATGCCCTGTATGCCAGTCATAGATCTCTCCTCAAAAGCCTGTAGGAGACAGAATACAGGGATAGGGCCTTGAGGCGGTCTGCATAAGACATATTACTTATACTCGATATAGTGGGTGTTGAGATGATCCCTCTTGGCAAACATCCAAGACAGAATGTAGGAACAATACTAAGTAAGTGATCAAAGGGTCCATCAACTTTAAGAAGATACACTTGGAAGTTCTAGCCTTGCTTTACAAGTATCTAATAGTGCCCACCTTCCAGATCAAGAAGGTCATACAAGATATCCCTGGTGTAAATTTATGAATACCCCAATTATAAAGACAGAGGTCACCTCAGAGTATTTGGTAGGCTACTGAGTATAAGGAGTGTTGTGGTAATCTACTGAGTATAAGGGGTGTTGTGGTAATCTACTGAGTAAAAGGAATGTTGTGGTAAGCTACTGAGTATAAGGAATGTTGTGGTAAGCTACTGAGTATAAGGGTTGTTGTGGTAATTTACTGAGTATAAGGAGTGTTGTGTTAATCTACTGAGTATAAGGGGTGTTGTGGTAATCTACTGAGTATAAGGAGTGTTGTGGTAATCTACTGAGTATAAGGGTTGTTGTGGTAATCTACTGAGTATGAGTGTTGTGTTAATCTACTGAGTATAAGGGGTGTTGTGGTAATCTACTGAGTATAAGGAGTGTTGTGTTAATCTACTGAGTATAAGGGGTGTTGTGGTAATCTACTGAGTATAAGGAGTGTTGTGTTACTCTATGGAGTATAAAGAGTGTTGTGGTAATCTACTGAGTATAAGGAGTGTTGTGGTAATCTACTGAGTATAATGGTTGTTGTGGTAATCTACTGAGTATGAGTGCTGTGTTAATCTACTGAGTATAAGGGGTGTTGTGGTAATCTACTGAGTATAAGGAGTGTTGTGTTAATCTACTGAGTATAAGGGGTGTTGTGGTAATCTACTGAGTATAAGGAGTGTTGTGGTAATCTACTGAGTATAATGGTTGTTGTGGTAATCTACTGAGTATGAGTGCTGTGTTAATCTACTGAGTATAAGGGGTGTTGTGGTAATCTACTGAGTATAAGGAGTGTTGTGTTAATCTACTGAGTATAAGGGGTGTTGTGGTAATCTACTGAGTATAAGGAGTGTTGTGTTAATCTACTGAGTATAAAGAGTGTTGTGGTAATCTATGGAGTATAAGGAGTGTTGTGGTAATCTACTGAGTATAAGGGTTGTTGTGGTAATCTACTGAGTATGAGTGGTGTGTTAATCTGCTGAGTATAAGGGGTGTTGTAGTAATCTACTGAGTATAAGGAGTGTTGTGTTAGTCTATTGAGTATAAGGGATGTTGTGGTAATCTACTGAGTATAATGAGCGTTGTGGTAATCTACTGAGTATAAGGGTTGTTGTGGTAATCTACTGAGTATGAGTGTTGTGTTAATCTACTGCGTATAAGGGGTGTTGTGTTAATCTACTGAGTATAAGGAGTGTTGTGTTAATCTACTGAGTATAAGGGGTGCTGTGGTAATATACTGAGTATAAGGGGTGTTGTGGTAATCTACTGAGTATAAGGGGTGCTGTGGTAATCTACTGAGTATAAGGAGTGTTGTGGTAATCTAATGAGTATAAGGAGTGTTGTGGTAATCTACTGAGTATAAGGAGTGTTGTGGTAATCTAATGAGTATAAGGAGTGTTGTGGTAATCTGTCAAAGCAGTTGAAGAATTTAAAGCCTTTATTTATTTATTTATTTATTTATTTATTTATTGTTAAAATCACTGGGTCCTTTCTAGATGAGCAATATACTTTGATTTGTACATATCAAAGGGGGCAATGTATTCAACGATGAGTCTGATAACTTAGAAGTACAATGGTGAGCTGACATCTGCAGATCTTGGAGTTATTCCGTTGTCAATTAACTCAGCCAGATAAAAGGATTTCCTGACTATGGTGGAAACAAGATGATCAAATGAGTGACAGTTGTCCATCTAAGTACGCAAGTCTTTTATGACTGTATCTGCTTGAACAGGAGTACCATTTATAACATGTGAAGTGGGAACAGCTTTGTTTTTCATTGCCAAAATCTACTTTGCTGCCCTTTTTAGCTCGAGACTATTCAGTACACGAGGTATGTACATATTCCAGACCTTTTTGGAGCAACTTAGTATCAGAGGATGAGTGGATAATAGTTTCCATCTTGTAGTTATCAGCCAAATTGAGCAACCACACTTCAGGAATATTGGCTTGGATGTCTGAAAAATAAATGCCAAGCAGGAGATTGACCATCAGTGATCCCTGTGGTAGCCCACTAGTTACAATTCTACATTCAGAACGTGTACGAGTAACTCTCGCTACTTGGAATCTGCTGGATAGTCAGTTTGCAATCCAGTGGACAACACAGAGATGTATAACTTTTCAATAATACCAACATGGGGGATAGTGTCTAAAGCAGGTCAAGTTAAGTAGCATACTTAAAGTGACTACTGTCCAAAGAAGTTTGCTAGGTTTAGGAGGCAAGACCTGCCCTTCATAAAACCAAACTAAATAGAGTTTAGATTAGTTAAGTTGCCCGTGTCTGCATAAATGAGTTTTACTGTGATCCATTCCATGGGTTTGCATTATAAGGCTGGTGGAGCTGATGGGCTTGTAATTAGCTGGCTCTGTTGAGGGGCTACCCTTGTGTACAGAAGTCACAGTGGCTGTTCTCCAGGCAGCAGGGATGAACCCTGTGGAAAGGTTGAGGCTGAACAGTTTAACAGAGGCTCAGATAAGTACATGCTTGGCAATGATAAGAATGAAGTCTAGTATTTTATCTGGTCCCACAAAAGCATTATTTCTAGATTTTTACAGGGATTCTACGACTTGTTCCAAAGGGATTCCAGGAGAAACTAAATTTTCAGGGATAGTCAAAAGTGGATAGGTAGGGGTAAAGTTAGTGCTAAATTTGTTTGCTGATATATTGGCTATATTCTTGAAATGGGAAAGTGTGATGTTTTTATGGATGAGCTCAGTGTATTGCTGAATATTGTTCCTTAATTTCCTAATGTAACTGAAGAAAGCTTTCTAGATTCCTTTGGTATCTGTAGTGATACTATGCTTGTACTCTGCTTTACCTTTTCTATTAGTGTTGTTAATTTCCTTGCAGACGTTTCAGTGTGGCCTTCAGTTATTGGGATGGGATTCCTTCAACTAGTCATTGTTTTCCTTCTGTTAACACAATACTGTTTTCATTAAATTCAACTAATCTCCACATAAAACCAGTAATTTACAAGCTACCACCAACCAAGGATGCAGACTGCCAATGTAAAATAAAATGAAAATGCCTTGCCCCCCCCAAAAAAAAAACAGAATGGTAAAATCAATAATTTATTAACAAAAGGCTTAATGAAGTATTGTTTAAACCATCCTATTTTTGAGGCATTTTCATTTCATTTAATCCCCACTTTAGGAATGGAGTGTATTCTTCCCACAGCAATAAAACCCTGAGCATGTGAAGAAATTAAAACTGGGAGAAACTTGTTTTTTAGCTATAATCACTTACTGCCACATTTTCCTAGGGCCCCTGTATTTTAACAAATCATGACACCATTTGCAAACCCATGAAAAAAGCTTTGCTGTGCCTGTAACACACTTATTTCACAAATTAAGGCAGCATTGTCTTCCCTACTTCCTTCAACCTTGTTTTATTATTAGTTTTTTTAGACAGTTTCTCATCACAGACTGTTCAATAAGACCTCATTAATGTCAACTAGTCATCCTCATCCTCATCTCTTCTTCTACTGACTCCACATGAGGGTTACTGGGGTTCAAGTCCAACATTTAAGATTTGTTTGCATTAAATCTGACTCTCTCTGCTCACTTGCTCATCGCTTCCATGTCTGTCCTTAGACACTTCCCTCCATCCTCTACTACTGCACGTATTTTGTGTCATCAGAGAAAAGGGTGATCCAGTTCTTTCTACCTCAGATGTACCAGAGGCAAACACTTTGAAGATTACTGGAGTATCACTCACTTCTGTGGTACACTTCAACTCACTTTAATTAATTCCTGGTGTAACTCATTTGCCACAACCCATTATGTCCAACCCTTCAGAAATGTAGCAGTCCATTTCTTAAATCTTGGTCCTACACCAACCCAGCAGTTTTTTGACAGTCACATGTAAAGGATCCAGTCAAAAACCTTGATGATGTTCAGATACTAGACTAGTAGGGAGACCAGATTTATTGGTAATCCCCTACTGAATTCTTCTCTAACCCAAACACAATACTTGACCAAGTTCAACTAGCAGTTTCTTCTGGTCATGGAAAAGTGTTGGTTGTTATCCTTCAGGAGTGCAACTAGCCTTTACCTCAGGATTTTCTCCTTGGCTTTGTCTGTCACTTCTGATTAGCTTCAAGGCTTGTAGCTTTTTATTTTTATTCCTCCCAAATAGAACTGTACTACTGTTGTTATACTGCACTCCTCAGGTACTACTGCACTGACTTGACCAATGATCTTTTGAGGATCTGCATCAGAGGATGCATGAGCATACTGGTCAGATTCCTGTGGTCTCTGGGAAGAGTTATCTGGTCTGTGAGGTTTAACCTCTCATAGGTCAGCCAGTTCCCTTTTCACTTCTCCCTTCTCTGACCTAATATATGTCCACTGCTCTCCTCGATTCGCCATATCTCCCTTCTAGCCTAGCACCGTCCCTTTTCAATAGCTCTGCTTTTTCTAATCTTCTATGATCTCCTTCCCATCCTTATTCGTCATGGCCAAGTCTTTCTTTTACTTAGTTTTTTTCTGAAACATTCCTTTACTCCTTTCTGAAATTTATTTTAGAAAGTCTTTCATCCCCTTCTTCACCCCTTTGATAATTCACTTTTGACTTGCATCTTTATTACCCTCACATCCTTTGTTGTCATGCTGAAAACTATAATGCATATGCTGTTAGAAAATTTACTTCACAAATTGTGCGATCTGATTAGCTAATCAAACCAAAAACAATGCAGAAGAACACGGCCACAACCTGTCAACAGACTGCTTCCTGTAATCCAGGATTTGATTCTGTCAGCCTCCATATGCCCACTGTCGGACTGTGACCAAGTCATTTAAACAGACAGTGCTCCCAGGTATCCATTGCTCTTTCCCAGTTATCAAACACATATTAAATTCAATTTAATTAAATTATAAAAATGAAGAGCAGGCAACATAAGTGCAAAGCAGAACTTCTAAGATACATCATCCCTCCTTGATATCTCCACTAATGAAATACTGCATAAACATCACTCAACACACATAATTCAAAGCAAACTTCTCTTTTATATTAAAATTATAGATGCTATCTCTCTTCTTCTTGTATTTCTTTAATGGTTTGGCAATAGCGTGGTATCTTCTGTTAACAGAGTTTTTTCACATTACATATCCCAAAATGCTAAACCAAAAACAGAACGACCAAAACTAAATAAATCCACAGATGAATAGTGAAGCTAGGAACCACAGAGGACACAATCCAATAATCCAAGACACTTTGTATTGATTTAGAGCTTTCGTCAAGGTGAAAGACTTAATCAGAATAGCCATATTTGCTAAAACACATCTTTAAATAACCCACCCCCAACTCACATTGGTTAAAAGAAAAACATCACTTCCTCCAAAATATAAACATCACTTCCTCCAAAAAATAAAGAGTAAGAAAGACTTTTAAAATATTTTTAAAATATTTGGTATACTGATGATAAAAAATGCTTGCACATAACAAAAACAGCATAGATTGCACATTCCTGATAAAATACTTGCACATTACAAAAACAGCATAGATTTCAGTTTAAGTACAGAACTAATAGAGACGCTGTCATTGAGTCCAGGAGCCTGACAGGCATTTGTTCTAATCTGCCACTTAAGCTCCATGAACTCTAAAAATTCATCCAAGGGACCCCCCCCCCGAGGACCCAAATCAACTTGGTCGACGATGAAAAATTTGAAAGCATGCAGTGGGTGAAGGCTGACATGCCTGTACAGTGCATTGTTTGCATTCTTATGTTTAATATTGTATGTATGCTGGCAAATTCTTTGTCTCAGTGCCCTGATTGTTTTTTCTACATAGTAGACGTCACAGGAATCACATAATACGACGTAAACAACTCCGTTGGAGTAACATTGTTTCCTACGTGTAGTAACGTACCCATAATTTGTGGTTTTAATTTTATTTGTGTCAGTCATATACAGGCACTGTGGGCACCTACCACATCTGTAACTGCCACCCTGATATGGTTTTATGTTGCATCTTTCCAATAAGCCTTTCAGGGAAGCTTCCTTTTTATAGACAATCTGCGGTCTCTTGCCCAGTTTATTATGGACATCAATGTCCAAACTAAAAATTGCCCAGAGCTTCACCACAATCTCTTTGATGTTGTAAAAACTGACATTGAAAAGCAAAATAAATGCCCTACTAAATATGTCAGATTTCTCCATATGCAAAGGCCCACTCAACCCATGAAATAATAGAAGGCTAAAGTTACCAAGTTCTCTCTTGGTAATAACTTTGTCCGCTATGCTACTGATAAAGTTTTCAGGATACCCTCTCTTAATTAACATGTTTTTCAATACCTCACATTCTCTTAAAAAGTCATCAAGTTGTGAAACCATCCTGGCTAGCCTGACGTACTGCCCTGTGACCAGTGCCTTCTTTTGATGTACAGGGTGCCAACTAGAAAAGTGCAACAATGAGTTGGAATATGTTGGCTTGCAAAATAAATGGGAGGTAAAACCCTTCATGACATAGTTCTTCTGCACAGTCACATCAAGATAGTTGAAAATATCCTTGTTTTTGATCATAGTGAACCTCAAAAAACTGGTGGTCCCATTGATAAAGGTGAAAAACCCATTCAGGTAATTTTCACCTCCTTTCCAAAAAAGAACAATGTTGTCCAGGTAGCGTCAGCAGAGCACCCAGAGGTCACTGAACTCAAGAGTTCATGATGAACAAATCCTCCCATTGTGACAATATAATGTTGGAAAATGTTGGTGCACAGCACGCACCCATATCGACACCGGTTCTTTGCTTAAACAGGTGTCCCTCAAAGCTGATAAAGTTTTTCTCCAGGACAAGCTCCATACATGCCCAAATGGTCAGAATAGTCCCATGTTCAAAAGATGTCTTCATACAAAGGTAGTCATAAAACCATTCGAGCCCTACATAATGTGGGATAACCGAGAACAAGTCACACACATCAGTTGTAACAAATATCAGGTCTTCGTCAAACATTTCAGGTTTCATTTTCCCTAGAAAATCCCAAGAATCTCTAATAATGGATTCTCTCCCATCCAGTAGATGTTTATCCTTATTGTCAATGTATTTCGCTTGGAAAAACATTTTAGAGGCCTTAGCATCCACTATACGGCGGGGGGGGGGGGTGTTAGTGATGGACTTGTGTATTTTAGGAATCCCGAATATTTTTGGGATCCTAGGATGTTTTAATGTTAGGTACTCATATGTCTCTATCGATATCTGACTATTAAGTAGCAGTTATTTAATATGTAAGTCAATGTTTCTATAAGCAATATCCAATTCATCGCAAGAGACTTCTACATATGTATCACTGTATAGAATCTCCAACATCCTGATATTGTAATCCTCAAAACCCATCATTACTAATCCCCCACTCTTGTCCGGTTTCATAAATCTTGTCTCTCTACAGTTCAAAATGTCCTGTAGGACCACTGCCTCACTTGTAGTCAAGCTGTGATGTATATTAGGATTCCTATTCTGTACCAGCCCCCTGATTTCTTTATCACATAACATCTCAAATGTTTGTAGTGTGGGGTGTGTAGGGGGCATAAAGGTACTAGGTCTATGTAATGTTACTTGGTTCAAGGCCAGGTTATCTAAAGAAAAATGTAGTGCTAAGTTCAACTTCCTAGTGTATAACTTAAGTTGTATAATAGTGTCGACAATATTGAAATTAGTAGCAGGGACAAAATTCAAGCCTTTAGAAAAAAATTCAGCCCATTCAACAGTGACCATAGTCTGACTGTAGTTATAAATGCTAAAATCACCAGCCAAATTCTTAATAATAGTGCAATCAGCATTATTAAATTCTCCACTGAGGCTCATTGCCTCCAGTAGTTGTTCCGTCTCCCTGTCCATTGACCCTGATAGTTGTTCTGGCCATATCTCCCATTGTCTTGTCTCTCCTGCCTCTGATTCATCAATCCTTCTGACCTCTTCAGAGGCGGAGGGTCTAAAGGGGTATCAGTACATGTGTTACTAGATTCAGAATTGTCAGCATTATATTCCTCATACCTATCATGCCACCCCCCTTGTTGTCCCTGTGGGGGGGTCTGGGTATGCTCTCTCCCACCTTATAGTCACTCAGGTCTGTTAGTAGTTTCTTTTCCTTGCGTGTTTTTAAGTCACACAACACATTTTCTACATTACTAAAACCTTGTAAAAATCAGCTTGTTTGTATTCAAACAGTAAGTCATTTTTAATACTGTTGTCCAGCTTCTCTATGTCTCTTACTAACATTGCCATTTTCCGGTTGTTGTCACCAACCAAAATACGTAACAGTTCACAACACTGCTTATTAAAAAACACAATTAAGTCTTTATATAATTGTGAACCCTTTACCAGTCCTGTAGGGTATTTCCACATTGGGAGCCCTTCACGCTTGATACACTTCAATAAATACTCATTCTCCAACTGCAGCTTCTTGTATTTGGTCAACAGTTCCTTAAATTGATGAAATTGCTGTTCTAAACTGCCGACAGCATTAGAAGAGTTTGCACCATGTTTTTCAAGCTGAACTCCGGTTTTTAGACACTGCTCAACCAAAAATGTTGCCGTGGCGTCACCTAAAGGTCCCTGACTGTTGCAGGGTTGAAAAACGGCTCCAAACACATTGTTTTGAGAAAAAGTCCCAAGATTCTGCTTGCTGTTATCAAGGAAACTAACCCTTTGAGCTGGGGTGATGTCAAACTGATCGGAGCTTTGTGTACCAGTGATATTTCCACTCGCTAAACAGTCCGTCCCATTTTTGTTTAGTAAAATATCAACTTTCTTAGTTAAATCAGTCACAGTGTTTGCAAGTGACGAAATAGACTTCAAAATGGCTTGTAAATCAGCACCCTCAGTACTCCCAGGCTGTTCACTGTTATTCATTGTAAAACCAAACCAAAAACAGAACAACCAAAACTAAATAAATCCACAGATGAATAGTGAAGCTAGGAACCACAGAGGACACAATCCAATAATCCAAGACACTTTTTATTGATTTAGTGCTTTCGTCAAGGTGAAAGACTTATCAGAATAGCCATGTTTGCTAAAACACATCTTTAAATAACCCACCCCCATCTCACCTTGGTTAAAAGAAAAACATCACTTCCTCCAAAAAATAAACATCACTTCCTCTAAAAAATAAACAGTAAGAAAAACTTTTAAAATATTTTTAAAATATTTAGTATACTGCTGATAAAAAATGCTTGCACATAACAAAAACAGCATAGATTGCACATTCCTGATAAAAAATACTTGCACATTACAAAAACAGCATAGATTTCAGTTTAAGTACTGAACTAATAGAGACTCTTGTCATTGAGTCCAGGAGCCTGACAGGCATTTGTTCTAATCTGCCACATAAGCTCCATGAACTCTAAAAATTCATCCAATGGACTCCCTCCACCGAGGACCCAAATCAACTTGGTCGATGATGAAAAATTTGAAAGCATGCAGTGGATGAACACTGATGTGCCTGTACAGTGCATTGTTTTCGTTCTTATATTTAGTATCGTATGTATGCTGGTAAATTCTTTGTCTCAGTGCCCTGATTGTTTTTCCTATATAGTAGGCATCACAAGAATCACATAATGTGACGTAAACAACTCCTTTGGAGTAACAATAATGTTTCCTACGTGTAGTGATGTACCCATAATATTTCACCAGTTACCTATCAAACAGGCAACAAGCAATCAAGTGGAAAAAAAGGATCAGTTCTAGGTCCCCTTCTATTCAGTATCTTTATAAATGACTTCTGTCTTGCCATCCCTAACACTAAACTCATCCATCTGCTCTGCCACCTCTGCTTCTTTCAGGTAGCCTTTTCCACTGAACAATGGATGCTAGACAACCATCTGGCACTCAATACTACCAAGACTAAACTAATGATATCACCAGTCAAAATAATATAACTGATCAGCTAAAGTTTGATGATCCACTACCCATCACTGTATTTCATCTTCCTGACCAATGTCTCAGATCTAACTCCCAGAATCTAATAGAACTCCATAAGCTAATATATCACAGGAACTGTAATCTAAATTCTCTCATTCATGTAATTTGTTATCCTGTATACTTGAAACTTTTTGCATTTATATTTATCTTCGCATTTCATGTATTATGTTATCATGTATTCTTATGACTCTTGCATTTATAGTGCATCTTGTACTTCATGTATTTTTCTGGAGCTTTTCTCCCCAGGACTCCATTGAAAACAGGCTCTTCGTGGCCCAATTGGACAATCCTGGCAAACAAACTGCAAATAAAATAAATAAATAAATTTGATTTTAATTTTGTTTGTGTCAGTCATATACGGGCACTGTGGGCACCTACTACATCTGTAACTGCCACCCTGATCTGGTTTTATGTTGCATCTTTCCAATAACCCTTTCAGGAAAGTTTTCTTTTTATAGACAATCTGTGGCCTCTTGCCCAGTTTATTATGGACATCAATGTCCAAACTAAAAATTGCCCAGAGCTTCACCACAATCTCTTTGATGTCATAAAAATTGATGTTGAAAGGCAAAATAAATGCCCTACTAAATATGTCAGATTTCTCCTTATGCGAAGGCCCACTCAACCCATGAAATAATAGAGGGCTAAAGTTACCAAGTTCTCTCTTGGTAATAACATTGCCCGCTATACTGCTGATAAAGTTTTCAGGATACCCTCTCTTAATTAACATATTCTTCAATACCCCACATTCTCTTCAAAAGTCATCAAGTTGTGAAACCATCCGCCACCCTTGTTCAGTTTCATAAATTTTGTCTCTCTACAGTCCAAAATGTCCTGTAGGACCACTGCCTCACTTGTAGTCAAGTTGTGATGTATATTAGGATTCCTATTCTGTACCAGCCCCCTGATTTCTTTGTCACATAACATCTCAAATGTTTGTACTGTGGGGTCTGTAGGGGGGATAAAGGTACTAGGTCTACGTAATGTTACTTGGTTCAAGGCGAGGTTATCTGAAGAAAAATGTAGTGCTAAGTTCAACTTCAATTTAATTTGCTGTATTTATTACTGCTTGTTAGTAGCCTGATTACATTGCAACTGTTATGTTAAGCCTCTTAGTTCTGATTTAAGCACGTGAGCTCCAAACTAGTTATCTTACGTTAGGAAGGTTTGTTGTCTAGACTCTTGTGGTTCGACAGGTAGCTTACACTCTTCTGAGTTGGGAATTTCTGGCTGAAGGCTTATTGCATCTGATATTCTAAAAGTACCATTGTTCTGGTTTAAGCATTTGTACTCCAAACCCATTATTTTACATTAAGAAGGTTTATGGTCTACACTCTTGTGGGAGGAGAGGGTAGCCCCCACCCTTCTGAGCTGGAAATTGCCGGCAAATGCTTATTGTGCCTGTTATTCTAAGTGTCTTTGTTCTGCTTAAGCACTTGGACTCCAAACCTCGTATTTTACATTAGGAAGGTTTGAGGTCTACACTTTTGTGGCAGGAGAGGATAGCCTATGCCCTTGTGAGCTGGGAATTACTGGTTTAAATCTTATTGTGCCCTTATTTGAATGGCTAGAGTGCTAGCTTATTTCAAATTTGGAATCTCTTTGCATGAGTCATTTGGTGATGTTTGGCGACCATGCTACTTGAAAAGAAGGGTGATGCTGGTTTCTGCTAAACTCTACAAAAGCTAAGACTTACATTACCATATCCACTGTTTTAGCACTTTTTTGTTGCATTAGTTCAAAGTTTCTGTGATGAATCTGCTGCTTTTGACCTTTCTTAGAACTGCCTTGGCTCCACTTTAGTGATAGTAGAAGGAAACTGCGTCATTTTCTGGCCCAGGGTTGTGTAAAGAAAAGAAGAGTGTGCTGTTTTGATTGACCAGAGTGCCTTGTAAGTGTTTTTTATTGAATCACTGCTGTTATTTAAGCATCTCATTTGCACAGCTCTGGGCTGATAACCTATGATCTCCAAGACATTTGGTGACATTTGGCGACCACTTTGCTTGAGAAGAAGAGTATTGCTGGTTTCTGCTAAACTCTACAAAACCTAAGACTCATATTACCATATCCACTGTTTTGGCACTAGCATTTTGCTGCATTAATTGAGTGTTTGTATACTGAATATCTGCACTTTTTCACCTTTTTTACAGTCTTTAATTAGAACTGCCTTGGTTCCACTTTAGTGAGAGTAGAGGGGAGCCAAGTCTTTTTCTGTCCTTGGATTGTGTAAAGGAAAGTAGAGTGTGCTCTTTTTGATTGGCCACATGGTCTTGTTTCTGTTTTTTTTTTCACTGAATTTCCTCTGCTGTTTAAGTGCTATAGTTGCACAAATGCTTTGCTTATAACCTACCATATCTGCTGTTTCAGAACTTGTTTTTCGCATTGTTTTTGTCATGGCTCCATTAAATGAGTGTTTCTTCGTTGAATATTTGTACTTTTGACCTTTAGCTAGAACTGGTGCTCTCCACGCAGTGGCACCTAGCAATGGTCTATAGAGATGCTGATATCTCACAGTGTAATTCCCCCTTGTAAACTGCGTAGATGCTGATCTCTCTGAGGTTAAGTTTCCCTTAAAATACCTGCACTGTCTAGACAGATTTTTCAACTATTAAAGCATCTTTGTACAGAGCTGAACTTTCCTCATCAAGTTCTTTGTGTTATTGACCTATTCAATATTTAAATTTCCCTCACTGCTCCCTAGTAAATCAGCAGCCATGGATATGTACATCCTGACTCTCTCTGTGGCCAGTCTGATTGAGATGGGTATTCCTACGCATTGTATCAATTGCCTCATGTACACTGACAATCCACTTATTCTTAATAAAACAGATAAAGTATGTGAGAGGTGTAAATGCACTTAAACACTGGAGGCAAAACTCTCTCATACAACCAAAACTAATCCTACAGAGGCTGTCAGTCACATTTGCACCACACCTACTGCACAGGGTAAAGACCCTACACAAACTACTTATGCTGAGACACTTACAGGTAGCCTTTATAAAGCAAGAAGGCCTCCTGTACAGAAAATTAAAGAAAGGGTCCTCAGCCATCAAGTAAACACTCCATTAAAACACCACCCACAGCTACATATAGTAATACTGTATCCAATGCCTTTACTGCTAAGCCCTTAAGGCAAACCAGTGCACAGCCAAATTTCCTGGTCAAAGATGATTCTATAGTGAGGCACACCAGTATCCCCCTCACCAGACTCAGTAAGAAGACAGTCCTGGTTACCTGTCTTTCTAGGACTAGGATCCGTCAAGACACACAGGCACTCAGGTCATTGAACCACAAGTACCAGTATGACTCTGTCATAGTTCATGTGAGTGTTAATGACCTGAGACATACCACCCTTGACTATATGAAATAAGACATGATCGAGCTTGCTGATTATGTGTCTCAGGCATGTATAAGCCTAGCTCTGAGCAGCATACTACCTTCTCCAAGGATGATGCCACGTTACCAACAGAAAATGACTGATTTTAACAAATGCTTGGCTTCTGGTGTCAATCCAAGGGGATAGAATATTTGATGGCCTGGGGGGACATGGTTGACAGACCATGCTGCTTTTCCAGGGATGGTTTGGACTTATCCCCTGTAGACTTTCAGAGATTAACAAAGAATTTTTCCACCCCCATAATGCCTTTTTAGGCAATGCCAAACTAATAAACCTCCTGACTTAACGGAACCTACGAAGTAATATCTGAAGGTGGTACTGCTGTCCCTGGAGAGTGTAGACATCTGTGTAGTAATGGAGACATGGTTCAAAGTCATGGACAGTACACTTTTAATGCAAGGTTAAAATTCCTTTCACACCTTTACACCGGCTACTGCACAGGAGGGAACTAAAGGTGGAGGAGTCTCAGTCTGTATTAAAAACAACCTCACATCCACTGTATGCCCCACTGGAATTTGTACATGTGCAACTCACCATAAGCAGACTCTCATGCAATATCTTTTCAACCTATAGGTCCCCCCCATGTCCCAGGAAACCCCTGTACTCAGTCTCCTATAGATTTCTGAGGGGTGATCTATGCCTCGCTTACAAAGCATCCACAAACCCCACACTTATGAATCTCCTGCATGTTCATAAGTCAAACATTACCAGAAATTCAACGTCTAGGGACCTGAATTTTGTCTGTGACTTAAACAAAACATGCTAGAGAGACAGATATGTGCCCCAGAGACTGCCCCTCCTAGGGAACAGGCTTCCCATCCATGTGAAGCTGAGTTTGTCTATTATTACCAGATTTAAGCACAAACTAGACCAGTGGATGGGGAATAAGAAATTTACACTGGTCCTGGCATCCATGTCACTTATGAATAGAGGTAGCTTAAAAATGCCTGGCCCTCAATGTCATATTTGGATAACATTATTCTTTTGGGATAACTTGGATAAGCTTAGAAAGCACCCCCACCTCCACGTCATTAGCCTAGTAACAATTTATGAATCTATGAAAAAAGAGTGATACAAAAATTCTGCAATACTTTATTAAGCATTTTACTTAGAACAACAATTAGCATTGAACTGATCATCAAAAAGTGTGATACAAAATGGAATAGTAAGCCATGGTGGTACAGCGGTAGCATTGTTGCCTCACAGCAAGAGGCTCTCCTGTTCGATTCTTGGCTGGAGTGCCTTCTGTGTGGAGTCTGCATGTCCCCCCCACGGTCGAGTGGCCTCCGAAAGACATGCATGAATGGGTGTGACTTGGCTGAACGTTGGGCATCGGGCTGGTAACTAGGCACCATAAAAATCGACTGCCAATCATTAGCGGACTGGAGTTCCACTGTGGGGACCCCTAACCGGGAAAAGACAAACAACAACTTACAGCAGTTAGCCTAATATTTTAACAATTTTTCCAAGAATGCCACATGTCAACAGCCTACTGATTATAGGCTCATAGATTCATAGGTTGGTACTAGGCTATCGGTGCTAGGACCTATACAAGCCTAGCCATAACAATTCCCTGACTATTTCATTCCACAATATTTACTTCCCTGGACCGCTGTGTAGCGTGATCCCCAGGGTAAATTTCCTATCTCCCATCCAGTCATCAAGGTTCCTTTTGAAGAGGGCAAAGAGGCGCTCTGCTTGACATGTATGGGCAGTCTTTTCCAGAGTCTGGGGAGTCTCTGGATCAGGAACCTATCCCTCCAGCATGTTTTGATCATTGTGATGACAAAGTTTAGATCCCTGGAGCATGTGGCTCTGAGGGATTGGGATTTCTTTAAGTATAGCATGTCCAACAGCACTGGGTTTGACATGGTCTTGTATGTTAAGCAGAGATCGCCTCTGAGTAGACAATATGCGACAGACTATAGCTGGAGTTTGTTTAGATTGTCAGCATAGGGCATCTGCTTTAGGCCTGTGATTCTTTTAGTGAGGTATTTCTGCAGCCTTTCCAGTTGTTGCAGATGTCTTGAGAGGTACATACCAAACGGTTCGTTGTATTCTATAATGGGTCCAATGAGGGATGAGTGCAGTGGGACAATGACCTCCTTTTTTCTGGATGAAAAGTCCTTAGTGATGAGGTGTGCCACACAGAAGGATTTCCTGACTGTTGTGGGAATGTGGTTATCGAAGGTGAAACCACTGTCCACCTGTGTCCCTAAGTCTGTTATCACACTTTAGGTGTTTAGTGTGCTTCCACCTATGTGGTAATTCATGGGTACATGTTTTTTTTCCCAAAGGGGATAACTATACAATCTGGAGTAGGGACTTCATTTGTCAGCAACCTGTGGGTCTTGGATCCGATATCGGATCCGAGCTGGCAACTATTTATACAGCTATGGATCCGAGCTCCTAGCTCCTCCCCTCACCCATAATCCCCTGCCAACCCCAAATGACCTCAGATCTAGTTTGCCGCTCTTGAGTGTGTCAGCTGGATTTTGAGCTCCTGGCAATTTTTTGAGATGTGTCTTTTTTTGTCTAATCAGCCTACTTTTCAGTAATTTAATCAGAGTGTGTGTGTGTTCGGTTTCTCATTATTCAGTTAATTTTTAAATTTTTAGTGTTTACCCTCCCCTCACTGGTCGTTAGAGTGTGCTTGTGTATGCTTGCATTTGGAGCATAGTGTGTTTGTGTAGCTTTTATTTAGTTTTGGGTATGTCAGAGGCCCCAAAACCTATATTTTCTAAATGCACCGAGTGTGGCCATAAGCTCTCTCCGGCAGATGGCAACACTCGGTGTGTTCGGTGCCTTGGGGTTGAACACCTGTCCTCGGGATGTATCATTTGTGCAGCGTTCAACCCCAGGGCACTGAAGGAGGTCGAAGCTGGTCCTGGCGGGACTTTGTGGCACCTCCTCAGCCTGTGGTGGTGGCCACTCCTGCGGCCGGGATTCAAACTCCCACTAAGGCGCGGGGAGGCCAGGAGCGGAGGAGAAGCACCGAGGCCTCGGGCCCCCAGCTAAGCGGGCTTCTCCCTCCACGGCTTCCAGGTCTCCTCTTCCTTGGCTCCGATCACCTTGCTTCTCCCCGGGACCCGAGGAGGAGGAGACCCAATCTCCGTCGAGGTCATCGAGGTGGCATTCCAGGCCTGCCTCGATGGCCTTGTCGAGATCCACCTATAGCCTGTCTGATGCAGACTTGGACTGGATGATGAGAAGGTTCATCCAGGCCCAGCTGCAGATGGGAGTGCTCCTGCCTCCCGAGTTCAACACTCTTTTGATAGCTCCTTCTCTGACCGAGCCGGGCAGAGTTGGAGCCGGGGGTGGGTCGGCGCCGACAGTACTGGATACTTAGGATCCGACCCTGCCCTCGAGTCTGTCAGTTCCATCGTCAGATCCGATCTCTCGGAGCCAAGGCCCAAGCTTTGGATCCGACGGATTCAGTGTGCCTTCGGCTCCATCCAGGTCGGAGCATGCTGGTCCCTCGGATCCGACGGTCTCAGAGCCGGTTCCAATCCCTTCATCGGATCTGAGTGGGAGTCAGCTTGGATCTGAGTGGGAGTCAGCTCTCAGAGCCCAGGGAGAGTGACTCCCCCTCGGCCTTCGATGTAGTGGAGAGGGCTCCACCCTGCACTCCCTCTCTGCTGGGCCAGGCTTCCATCAGCCGGCCACAGGGATAGCCTACTTCGATGTCCCAGGTTGTTCCTTTGGAACAGGACATTGCTGGTGAGACCTCCTCGGACAGCCCCCCCCCCCCGAGGAAGTGCCTCGCAAGCATAAGTGTAAGAGGAGGCATGTGGAGTCCCCCGAGTCCTTAACAGAGGACACGGACTTGGATGAGTCCCCAAGGTCACCCCCTGAGGATGTCTCCTTTGGAGACATCATGGAAATGCTCAGGATTAGGGGGGGTGGTCTGCCCCCAAGGCTTCCTCCGACGAGTCTGTGTTTCTGGAGGCATTCGAAGCAGGCCCGTCTACCTCTTGAGTGTCCCCTCCGGCCGACCCACTGGTGGACCTTGTTACCACCACGGCATGGAAGGAGCTGGACACTGTGGAGCCAGTCCCTAAATGCCCAGATAGGATTTTGAGCCCCCCCACAGACCAGTCCCATGGGAGCAAGGGTCCCCCCGTAGATGCCATGTTGATGGCGGCAGCCACTAAGAGGGAACTAGCTCAGGAGAGCCCCTTGGTCCATCCACCGAGCAAGGAGTCCCGCTCGATGGATCACCTTGGGAAGCGGGTATTTAGTTCAGCGACCTTCTCAGTAAGGTCCCTGAACTACAGGGCACATATTATCAGGATGCAGTGGGATCTTATTAAAGAATACGGTGCTTCCCCCCCGGAGTCCATGTCGGTGGAGGAGAAGCAATTGTACTCCACTCGTATGGCCACTCTAAGATCTATTTCCAATACCTCTATGCGGCTGTTGTCTCACGCCACTGAGGGAGCCGCTAGAGCTAGCAAAGTGGGTCTAGTTATGAGACGCCAGGCCTGGCTCTGGCATTGTGACTTCGTGGAGCCCTTTAAGGCATCCTTTACGAATGGCCCCTTTGATGGTTCTGCCTTGTTTGGCAAGACCATTCGCGAGACTCTTGTCTAGAGCGAGAAGGATGGGAAGACGTTGTCTGCCATCAGAGTCTGCTTCTCTGCTCCCCAGAGGTCCTTCTCCAAGAACCAAAAGGGACAGAAGAAGATGTGGTTCCATTCCCAACCTGCTCCGGACAACCAGTCCTTCCGTGGCAGAGGAGGACAGGGAGGCAGAGGGACCCCGAGAAATTTTGGGTCCAGAGAATCCTTCTCTGATCAGCCCACGCAACAGCCCTGAAGGGTTGCCTGACTGCTCCACTCTGGAGGCAGTGAGGCATCTGGCGGCATGGGAGTCCATCACTTCAGACCGCTGGGTGCTTCGGATTATATCCAGAGGTTATAAAATCCCAATGCAACATGTCCCCAGACTCAGGAACCTCCCCGATGTACCACCCGGTCAGTGGGAGGCTGCAGCCACAGAAATCCAGCAGCTGCTAGAAAAAAGAGCCATCCAACCCATCCCCCCAGACCAGCTTGGATTAGGGTTTTACTCCAGGTTCTTTCTGGTGCCAAAAAAGACGGGGGACTTGAGACCAATTCTAGATCTTTC
Source organism: Protopterus annectens (assembly GCF_019279795.1). Taxonomy (NCBI): domain Eukaryota; kingdom Metazoa; phylum Chordata; order Ceratodontiformes; family Protopteridae; genus Protopterus; species Protopterus annectens. Next base: position 1,793,242,018 of record NC_056739.1, read on the forward strand.
CCTCTTGAACCTGTCGGTAACCAAGGAGAAATTCCGAATGGTTACTCTTCAATCCATTCTCCCCCTCTTGTGGGAGAATGACTGGATGTGCTCAATAGACCTCAAGGATGCGTACTACCACATTTTAATGGACAGACGATCCAGGAGGTTTCTCTGCTTCCGGCTGGGAGCCAGCCACTATCAGTTCAGGGTCCTTCCCTTTGGCCTCACCACAGCCCCCAGGGTGTTCACCAAAGTTTTAGCAGTGATAGCGGCCCACCTGAGACTCCAGAGAATGCAGGTCTTCCTGTACCTGGACGACTGGCTCCTGACCACCCCAACAAGACATCTACTCTGCTCAGCCAGAGACTTTTTTCTCCGCCTAGCCCTCCAGTTAGGCATCACGATCAATATGGACAAATCCTCCCTTGCTCCGACACAAGTGATAGAGTTCATAGGGGCCAGATTGCGACTACAGAATCTGAGACTTCATGTGCAATCCTCCAATCAGAAGCTCCACCAGCGGAATTGGTCCTGAGGGCACTGGGCTCCATCTTCCATTAAATATGAGGGTACTACAGTGGACCCTCCAAGTACAATGGTCCTTTCAGCTTCTTCCTCTCAATCACCCTATCTCTATCAGCAAGGCTTGCAGGAGGCCCTGTTATGATGGCTTCAGTCCCCAGACCTCCATACAGGCCCACCTCCTGTCGTCACGGTGACCATGGCATTGCTCAGGCAGAACAGTCTGCATATCAATGTTCTGGAGATGAGGGCACTTCAGAACCTTCTTCCCGTAGGAACTATTGTGATACAGACGGACAACATGTCAGTTGTCTGGTTACAACAAACAGGGATCTCCATCAACCGCTTAACATTCTGGCGGACAAACTCAGCCGCACTATTCTTTCCCGTGGTCTCTCAACTCGGATATTTGCAAAATGGGGCAACCCTGCTGCGATCTCTTTGCCTCTCCCTCAAATATGAAATCTGATTCCCCACCAGGCTAGTGCATGGGTCTACTTTATGCCTATCCTCCTCTACCCTGATGCTAAAGCTCTTACAGAAAGCCTAGTTCCACTCTTAATCAGGACGCATCTCTTCACCAGTCAAAGCCATCTTGGTGGCAGTGCATAAACCTTCCACCAGGAAAGATTACCTAGCTGTTCAACAGTCAATCTATCACTAGTTCTTCAAGCCTTGACTGCTTCTCCCTTTGAACCAGCTGCGGTGGCCTCAGAAACCAATATCAATCAGTCCATTAACCTACCAGTTTTCTTCCCTAATTATCAAAATAAAGGAGAGTACAAGCTGCATTCTTTAGATGTGCACAGGCAGCTGTATTCATAGGACTGCTGGTCACAGACAATCCGATCAGCTGTTCATTTCTGGGAGGCCTGCACCTCAAGGAGTCCCATATCTACTTCTGCTGCCTTTAGATCTAGAGTTCCCCTTTATCAACCACTATAAACTGGAACATCCTTCCATGATAGGTTGCTGACAAATGAAGTCCCTACTCCAGATTCATAACTATACCTTTCTTGGCATTGAGCTTGAGCCCATGGCTCTGGCATCAAGTAACTGGGTGGGATCCAGTGTTTGAAGGTTGCCAATGTCTTTGTTATAAGTTCCATGATAATACGTTCCATGGCCTTGTAGATCAGGCTCATTAGACTGATGGGGTGGTAGTTCCCAGGATCCAAGGTGGATCCCCCCTTACGGAGTGGGATAACTGTAGCTGTGCGCCACTCAGTAGGCACAAAGCCTGAGGTGAGGCTATGATTAAACATAACACAGGTGAGGTGCCAGTTCATTTTGTAGTTCATGTAGTACACAGCTTGGGATGCCATCCGGTCCCATGGATGCTGTATTCTTAGCTTTGGAAAGTGTGTTTTTTCCCTGTGTGGCCGTTATTACCAGAATTTGGCAATCTTTTGGTATTGAGATGCGCCCTTTAGGGGCCCTTAGCAATATACATGTATGTGGGGCAATCATGGGGTGTCATTCATACACAGGCAACCCACACAGCATAAAAATGCACACAGTAACACAAACGACAATCACTTTGTGTTTTGTAAATTCATTTTATGTACCTTTTTAACTTGCATAACCTATTTTTGTATGTTTCTGTGTCCTTATATTTAAAGGGAACAGAACTATTTTTTATTCAAAACACAAACACACGCACACACACACACACACACACACACACATACACACATGCACACAAAAAACAGCCTCTAAAAGTTAAAATAAATAAATAACAGAACAATTGAAGCAAATCAACAAAAAATAAACATAAAGGCCATTTTCTAAGTGCAGCAGTGCCCTCCAGTGTGGGTGTTATTCAAGCAATAGTATTCAACAAGGTGTGTGTTACTATGGAAATAATGCCAACCCAGGGGTGTTCTGAGGCCCAATGCCACAGGCGGAGGGCCACTGCACCCGTGGAAGGGCATTATTTCCACAATAACCCGCACCCTGAAGGGCATTATTGCACTTAAAGAATTGGGCTGTCTGTAAAATTGTTGTGTTTTATTTATTTATGTATTTATTTTTTTATTACTATTTTTTTGTATATTTTTGATGTAAAATAGTTTCTCCACCTAATGTTTCCAACTTGCTGTAGTATATGTTAATGGTGTTGGAGGAAGCATTTTACATCCAAAATGTAACACTTTAAAAAAATAACCAGGAAATGATTATTTTTTGGTCCCCTTACTCCTAAAACATTTGGTTTGTTGGTAGTCATTGGAGCTTGAAGTTACTAAATAATGACATACATTTGATTTTCAGACTTTTATTTTCTTCAGAAAATTAATGATAATAGAAAGCCTTTACTTAAGCAAGTCTGTAATTTTATAAGAGCAATAATTAAAATCTGTTCCCATTTTTGGGCCTTTGTTATCCAGACTTCTTCAGCTGAAAGGTCCAGGGTATGCAAACCTCTTTACTGCTGCTGCTGCCAGTAGTCAACTCACTCACTCTCTCTCTCACACACACACACACACCTTTGCTTCAGAAAATGCATGCTAACAGAAACCCTGTTATTCTAACAACTTTCTAAGTTTATAAGAGCAGTATTTAAAACCCATCCCTATTTTAGCTCCTTTGCTCCCCTGTTATTTGCGGCTCTGTTCAGATTTCTTGTGCTAAGAGGTCAAGAGGTATGGACATTTCTTAACTGCTGCTGCTGCTGCCAGGGGTCACTAAATCGCTCTCACTCTTCACACACTGTCACACACGCATACATATACACACACATTCTCATCTGATTTTGTGCACACATTCACTCACACAGGGAGACAGCAACGTAAACACGCATATACACATATACAATTTTTTCCCTTTTCATTTATTTTTTTAAACTCGCTAAACAGCAAAAGCGCTTTTTAGCAAGTGTGAAATAATAACGTAATCAATCTTTCACTCTTACTCTGAAAGACACATGCACTCTCACGCGCAGAAATAAACACACACACACACTCTTTTATTTAAATTTTTTTTTCTTTTTTCTTTTGCACTCGATAAACACCTAAAGTACTGCTTACCGAGCGGCCATTAGGTTTTATTCAGTCCAAGCTTAATATGCTGCCGTGATGCGTTTGACTTATTTTTATTTATTTATTATTATTTTACATTTGTTGACCTGGTTGGTCTGATTGAACTAATACCCCTTTTTCAGTGGAAGCCCGGGGAGAAAAGCTCCACAGAGTTACAATATATGCAAATATATAAAAAGCAATAATCAAAACATCTTAGCTAATATACGCAAAAATATACTGGAAACAGCGATAACAAAAACCATGCAGGTTTACAATAACGTGACAAGTCCAATTAAACAGCTATAGTAAGACAACAGGTGTGAGTAGGGTCAAGATAGGGAGAGGTACTGTATAGTTTTAGTATAGTATTAGTTTTCCAGCAGGCATTATCTGTAGATTAACACCTGCGGGAGAACGTTTTCCAATCAGGGTGCGATCTACAGGTTGCCCATTCTCTAAAAGGAAATAACAGGTTCTCCATGTTGTTGGGGGAGTCTGACACTTTCTGGACAGCATCAAAGCCTCACTTCATGTCTGGACAATCCATAATTTGCCTATGATATAGGTGATGTTGGACATTACTCTTTCAAAATACATGTGCAGATGTACGTTTAGAACAACTGTCTGCAACAAATGAGCAGGAACTACTGTTACTTTAAAGATGCACTTCACTACAGCTCTCGGCTTCATGTACTTATTAATGCTTTAACTGTAGTGACATACATGCACAACAAAAGATGGGGAAGCCAGATCACATGTGTATGACTCAGTAAGCAGCAGAAATTAGCTAAAAAGGGTGAATGGACACTGTGAGAAAAAGTGAAAAGAAACTCTTGTGCTGAGAAAGATGGCAGATTAGGAGATTGTATGAGCGAACTATCAATTGTCATGCATAAGAAAAGACTTCTGTTTACAAAGTAATAAATGTGAAATTACAATTAGGGGAAACTTAATAATATTCAAATATTACAACAGCCAGTATGCAGTCATTTATATTTGGAAACAGTATTTTCCAATAAAAATTACTTGCCCATGGTCAAATATGATGAATCAGTGCACACAGAACCTGCATGTAATAATTATTAAGTAAAAGAGACAGCATTACATGATTTTCTGAACAGTATAAGCAACTGAGTTAATGCTCAGTTGTTTATTTACATTTATAAGACACTGCATTAAAAGCTGATAGTTTAACGATCAAATGTTGCATCAGTAAACAGAGGTAATTTCTGGGAACTAATATTAAAATGGTAAATCCAGTGACTTTCTGGGAACTAGTAAATAGTTTAAAAGCAAAACAAGGCAATTGTTCACATATTTCTGTAAAATATACAGAAGTATTTTAAGTTGCTTGTGGTTGCTTAAGTAAACTAAAAAAGAGATTCTGTGTTTTGGAGAAAAGTCAGATTTCATAATTTGTATAAATGTAAAACAAAGCATTTATCATATTAATAAATATAGATTTGCGTGAAGTATTTGTATTGTGAAAGAAAAAAAAACAGACTTTATTAATTGTGGAAAAACACACAGCAATTTTCACATCAAGCAACTGGAATGGTGTATTTTTTTCTTTCACTCATTGATACTCAATGCTAGAATATTTTCATTTTAGTTTTCAATGTACATTCCTGGGGTTCTTCTTACGGATATTCTTTTCAACAGCAGGTTGCTATAGAATGAACCTCTCATTGTTTTTGATCTGAGCTGTGGGTGCTTCCTGACTTTTATTACAGAAACCTAGTTGGAAGAACCCTTCCGCCTTCTCTTGAGGCTTCTGTTCTGCCAAGTTATTCACTGCTGTAAGCAACATAGACATGGGGTAACCATATGGTTCTCTTCTACCTTGGAACTATCAATGGTGAAGGCTAGTGTGTGTAACTCCCTTGAGTATGTCCTTGGAAAAAGAATGAATTTCATATTCCTCTTGGTATGAGAGCTGCCAAATTACCTCAGGGTATTGATGCAAGAGGTGATTCTACCTCAGCTTACTTCATAGGCCCTCAGGTGGTTGATCCTGGGTGTCTTTAATGTTTTGCCAATGAACTCAGTCTGTCAGAGAACATTGGGTTCTCTTAGGTGGTTAGCACTGCTACTTATAAATTTGGTCAGTCACTGAAGCTGATATTTCAGCATTGTAATAAAACCAGGAATTTGGTAGTGGAACCAGTATCCTGGACTGATGACTATCTGGTTCACTTCATGCTTTGCCTCCACAAGTTTTCATCTCCTGACACTGAGATGGTCATGTGGTAGGACCTGAAAATAATTAATTAGGTAGCGGTGCCACCCCTACAGCTCTTATAGGGGGTTAGTGCAGGAGGTCATGTTCCATTAGTTATAGTGCATAGTAATGCCATAACTGGTGCACTTAATGCTTTCACCCCATTGTATGTAGAATCCTAGCCCATCACATGCAAAGAACCATGGTCTGACAGTGACTTGGGATCATTACAAAAGGCTAGGCCAGAGGATGGAGCATAAATACTAATGTAGTTGCTTTCTGAAGGACAAGCTTAGACTGGATTAGCATTTTCATAATTACCAGATGGCGGTCTGACTTATAAAAGCATTTTCTTTTTTTGCATCCCTTGTGTATTCCCCTACATTGAATTGTCGGACTGCACTTTTCAGAATGGTTTTTATGTTGCACAATATAGCCTGTCTTGCCTCTTGGAACGTTTCCTACTGGAATAACGTGAGTCATACTCGTGATATTTGTTTCATCCATGAAACTACTAAGGACTGGATTTTTCCTCACAAGGCAGAATATGCCCTGCCTCCAGTCAGAAGGGCAAATTATGTTCCAGACTGGGAGGTCATCATCGATAACTGCTGTGTTTCCAGCTTCTTTAAAGGAGGCATTACTAATCACTAATTGTATGGAGAATTACCACTTGGCCTCTAATGTCCCCTCTATCAGGAAAGTTAAAATAAAATAGTGCACAGATATATCCCTTTATTACATCTCATTCCCTCTTAGACCCTTGTTAGTCCAGTTTCACAACAGGCAGACTAGTGACACTGCTTTCTTTTTCTTAGTGGTTAATGACCTCCTAATGGCATGGGATGGAACTTATTTTTATTTTTAGTCCTAACTGATTTTTCTGTGGCTTTTGATAACATTGAGCATGGGGTCATAATTAATTACTTAAAATAGTGTAATTTTATTTGCATTATTCTTAAGTGTGTGCAGTCGATTCCTCCACCCCTTCCTCCCTCCCTCCCTCAATTGGAGGGTGGTTCAGTGTTCTACTCTTGCAACCCTCTTGTTCACAGTTTGTATGTTGCCACTGATGTAGGCCATTATCTGGAGAGAGATTTATCAGTCATTCACTGATGATATTCAGCTTGGCCTCTTTGTTAACAGAATTCTGTGCTGCTTGAGATTGATCACTCATTGTTGATGCTAAGTTACCTGCGACTTGGGGTACAAACTGAGGCTATGGTCATGCATACCATGATCCATTAGCCACAGATTCCTTTGCTTCCCATTTAGTAACTTATAAGGGTAACAACTGGGAATTTAAACCCTGTGTTTGTGATCTGCATGTGTTTCGTGAGGGACATACTAACATGAAAGGACCAGGAATTCTATGAAAGAGCAAGAATAATTATGTTCTCACGTACCTTAGGTGAATACACCATATTACTAAGATATGAGAATGGGAAAAATAATTGCATCAGTGACATATAATGCAAAGTCCTAAGGATGAATTTACATTATGTGATACAGTAAAATAACATAGTTTGGAAGAAAGTTGATAAAAGGACTCGAGTTGAACTGGCATTCAATTAAACAGCTGCAAACAGTACCTAATAACTGTAATAAATTAATGAAAACAAACAAAAAAAAAACAGTCATAAGGGCACATGTGACCTAAAAGCAAATGCTTGCATGACATTCAAAGAGCCATTGAAGTGCTTTGTGCTCCTATACACGGAATAGGGTGCCTATAGAAATTTCAAAGAACATAATTGTGAACCTTGGAAATGCAAAACAATAAATGTGAATTAGAGGAATTCATATAAATGTTAAGACTCTGATATCTCTGCATAGTCCCCATACTTCAAGGTACTGTAATCTCATAGTTACTATATATAAGTAGCTTTATATACATAATAGGATTATGGGGGTACAGTCTCCCTTGTTAGGGGTGCAGGATAAATACTTTAAAGTGGAGATAGCAAGATTTCAAGTTGGCTCATTTCTTTTAGCTGCAGTCTAATTTTCAAAATTTCAGGATTAGGTACCCTTAAAATAGAAAAAAAAATGCAAAAGCAATCATGATTATTTATTTTATTCATTTGCTTAGTTATTTCTTTACTTTTTGTTGCTGGACCCCAAATTGTCTAAAGTAAAAAGCAGTGAATTGGCTCCATCTATAGTTAGCAGTGAAGAAAGGTAAAGAAGAAGTGTTCATGTATGTGAACATTTCAAAAATGCTATCAGCCCATTGCTGAAGGCCATACACTAGTCCCTATCTAACTTGAAAGATGCTTTCTCCTCATCATCTTCTGCTACATTCTTGTCAGCAATCCCAATGCCCTTTCCATCACGTGGTCTACCTGCACCTCTTTCCTCCCTGGACTACTCAGAGTGAGCTAAGGCTGGCATGGATCTTAAGGGTGTCTTGGGGGGTGGTGCCAGCAACTACTTCCGCTGCTGGGGGGGTTGGACCTACCCCTATTTGCAGGCCTCTCCCTTCCCTTGTATTTGCCAACAATGTCTGAGGGTAGGTCTATTTAACTTTGTCGAAATCTACTTACATCAAACTGCTATTTTTCAAACTGACATCATCGAACTTCCCTTCATCGAAAGTTCAAATCAGCAAACAGTTTTCCCAGGTAAGGAAACTAGCTGGCCAGCATATGGAAATGTGCCCTTTTTGCCATTGTAGTGCAACCTCAGAGTTGATATATATAAGTAGGGGGAATGTGGGGGGCATAGCCCCCCAGTTTGTTGGGTTTAAGTTAATGTGCCGTTGGTGTGCTGGCCAACTAGTTTATTTAACTGGCAAAAACATTCGCTGAGTTGAACATTTGCTGAAGGGAAGTTCCATGATGTTGGTTCAATGAATTACAGTTCAACTTAAGTAGAATTCGATGAAATAATATAGACCTCCAAGAGCTGCTCCCATCTATGTAGCACATCTCATTTCAGGGAGCATCTTTGACAAATGCTTCCACCAATATAGGCTCATCCATCCACTCCTGCCAGCACCTCAGACACCTGAGCTGCTAATCGATCCCAAGTAGTCTGGGACATAGTTAGGGATTTATTCCCTCTGGCTAAGATGCTTTCATATCTTTGATAAGGAAGAAGCAGTTCTCACAGATGACTGTGGCAGAAATAAATATGCAAACTGATATTAAAGAGGCATCTGAAATGTTACTAACAGTTCCTCTGCATTAAAGGGTTACTATTACAACTAAATTATTTTCCAAAAATAGTGTGTCTTCCTAATATTTGGCAGCAAGCAATGTCCCACTTACTATAACAGTTCCTGACATGCAGAATTACTCCTATTTATTTTTCCTCCCATCTTTCATTATGCTGATTCCAAAGTGGGTAACAAATAGCTATAAATATTACCTGGCCACAATATTTAACATGCCACCACAATACAAGCAAATGGCACATAATTTAGTTGAAAAACTTCACATGTGATTGTATGATGATCTGGCAGTTTGCTTAGAGTTTGGCAGTTAGCTTGAAGAATTAAGAAGCTCTTAATGAGCTGTTTCCTATGGTCCAGTGGTGCCAGGTTTGATTCCCTCTATTTCTATTGCCTGTTTGACTGAGCAAGTCTTTTAACCAGAATGCGCTCCAGGACTGAGCCTTAAAAAGGTCCATGGAGATCAGTGCTCTACTCTGGAAAACAAATAAATAAATAGATATGAAAATTCCAAATAGTCACAACAGAGTATTAACAGTTAATGATACCTGCTTAAATTTTGCAGGCGTGTCATACTGTTACCTTTTGTTGTCAAGCAGACATTAGAAATACATTAACTCATACTGTGTAAATATATACTCACACAGACATAGGGGTCATTGTTATAACTTGTCCAAACCCACAACTGATAACCCTGGCCAGAGAACTCCATATCAGTGATGTGTACCCTCCTGGGATCATGACCTTATCATGGTGGAGGGGTTGTGTGTCCTTGAGATCCTTGCAACTATGTTATATGGCACTTCATACTCAGAGAGGATTACCCTTGACACCTTGGTTTAAAAGAAAGGGCCTGACAAAAGCTTATGCAGAATGCTCCCAATGATAATTTAGTTAAGAACTCCAAGAATCTCACCCAAGACAGTGATATTAGGACTCAAATCAAGATCCAGATCTGCGGAATGGTGTTCACCAGTGAGTGTCTGATGGCTGTGTGACTCATGTAATATGACTCAATCTGAAAATACTGCATGGAGCTGATGTGGGGCCACCATTCATAGGACAAACGGTGGGAATAGGTGTGTTGCCAATTAAGTGGTAGACAGAAGCAGGATAGATTAAATCAGACTAGACAATAAAAACTGGCTCCCGGGGCACAGAACATCAGCTCACTGTAGAGGAAAAGTCAATTTTAGGCTAAATAATATCCAGTGATTTAAAAGTTATTTATAAAGCAGCACTTTCCAAGTATAACATCGTCGGTATTCAGTCTAATATGGGTATATCAGAGTATCAAAGGGATCATTTCTTGAGCCCTTCCTGTTTATTTATTTGTTAATGATTCACCTTATGAACTTCTCCATATTAACATGATTATGTATGGGCTTCAGCACACATTAGGCAATTTCACTAATCTCTGTAATGGCCTTACTAGAAATAGATTAATAATTAAATCCAAAAAAGACTGGAATTATGCAATTTGCTACCCCTCAATAACTGTCCAATGATAGCAAAGGATAACTCAAATAATCTAATATGTAATATCACACAGCAGAAATATTTAGTTTTCTTTGACCCTTGCTTAATATTCTCAAAGTATGCAGACAATACAATCAACAAAACTCTTTCACAGCTGAAGCTTTGATAAAAAATTACCTCTATTATTTCCAGCTGCAAAGCAGTCTACAGAAATGTTCTCATTACCAGAACTGAATATGCCCTACATTTAGTAACACTTCAGTATAGCACCAACACACAAAAATTACAGATACTGAAAAAGAAAATCTGTTATTTTGTACTTCTGGCCGAATCTAAAAGACATTTCACTGTCTACCTGTTACTAGATTAGCTACTATGCTCCTTAGCACTTTTTTTTCCAGGTTATGATGTTCAGTTAATACCCCCCTCCACAATAAAATCAACCTTATCAATAAGAGAACTGTCAAGAGAAAGTCAGGATGATGGCACTACTTTGATGGGGCTACATGTTGTCACCACAGTAGGGGGAAACAGCCTTCCTTGCAGTGCAATAAAGGCATCTGAGATCAAATTGAATGTCTACCAAAATTTGTAAAATCCCAGAGAGGGCGCTTCAGCCCACATCACCCCACAAATAAATATTTATGAATACGCCTCACAAGTAAGTATATAATATGTTTATTTATTTACTATGCAAAATTTTCTTATTTTATTTTTAAAGACACCCTACAAATAAATATGCACTTGCATGTTTATTTTGTTTTGCCAGATTTATTCCTATACATGGATCTTCTTAGCTCAGTTGTTTTATGATTGCAAAATGTTCTTTTTATCATATAAAATGTTTTGGGAAAATCTTTGGCACTTTATTTTCCTAAGACAGTCATCTTTCTGATATGTAAATGTTTATGTGTTTTATGATCTTCTTCTGGTTTGTGACTGAAAGACCTAGGTGTGGAATGAACTCTGGGAATGAGACATTCATAAGGTGTGGGAGTAACAAACCTTGAGTGTTCATGATCTGGAAACAAGCCAGACCTGTCACTTTTGTTTACAAAATAGCTAAAATAATTTAAGCAAACTTGTTTTCACAGTTAGTTCATTACAAATGATCTATGAATTGTCCATCTAATAGGACTGTAGTCTTTCAGAGTGCAAAATGAAAGGTATGTATGAAACCAACAGAAATCTCTGTATACCATATGATTTGTACTTGCTAGTTAAGAAAGTGAGGGGGCGGCCACGGTGGTGCAGCGGTTACCATTGCCACCTCACAGCAAGAGATTCTCCAGTTCGTTTTTTTTTTTTTTTTTTTTTTTTATAACACTGAAGAAGGCCAGGCTAATTCCAGGCCGAAACCGGTCTGTTTGATGAAGTCTTACTATTAAAATCTAATATTTCTCACAGTTCACCTGTTGCTGGCTTTTTTTTTTTATTTTTTTTCCTCTAGGTGCTCCAGTTTCCACCCAAAGACTCTAAGACTCTAAATTGGCCCTAGGTTTGAGTGCGTGCATGTGTGTGCCTTCTGTGGAAGGTTGCAAAGGATAACTCGACACCGTAAAACTCCACTGCCAATCATGATCAGACAGGTGATCCGCTGTGGCGTCCCCTAACTGGGAAAAGCCAGAAGAAGAAGAAGTTAAGAAAGTGAGGAAAGATTGTCTATGACTATCTCTAACTTTGTTTTATTTGCACTCCTTTATTAAATTATCACTTAAGACAAAGGCACTCATACATTAATAGAAAAACTAGATTAAAAATTTTTAATTACATACATTATAGATTACATATAGGTTTTATTTTTTAATATAACTGCCATTCAGTACATTACAGAAGTTGTTCATTTCCTGCCTTCCCTTAAGCCTCACTTCTCCTCCTGAACATTATTTTGCATATATTGTTCCAACAAATTCCATTTATTTCTGTGTAATTTGCACCGTCCCTTTTCTAAATATTCTATTTCCAGTTCTTTTCTCTCTTTTACAATATTCAATACTTCAAAAACATTTGGATTAGAGTTTGATTTCCACTCTCTTGCAATTGCTTTTTTGGCAGCCAGTAGAATTAAACTTAAGAAGGCCTTACTATATCTACGCAACTCAGATCATGTGCCACAGCTCAAAAGGGCAGAGAATGCAGGTTGACATATACTTTATTTTGTAGTCCAAGGCATCCTACAAATTAAAAGAAATCATGTCCTTCTCATGGACTCCAGTGAACGTAGTCAAAATGGAGAAAAATACTGGTGTGATGTGATGTACAGATATTATGTCTGACAAAGGAAAGTAGACACAGATGGTTGTAAGATCAAGAATGCAGTATAAATAGACCCTGATAATATACCAGAATGCTTCCTAAATAGCATAAAACCCAGCTTATCAGGACCTCTAAAGTCACTATTTAACATTAGCTTTCAGGCAGGCTTCATGCCATGTGAATGGGGAACTGCAATGATCAACCCTCTGCACAATGGTGAGCCATCTACAGACCCTGGTAGCTACAGACCCAGAAGCCTGACGAGTCTGATATGCATAGTCATTAAATAAATTATCATAGTTAACAGTAACATAGGAAACCTTCAAACTCTGAATCCATCCCAGTTTGATTTCATCAAGGGCAGGTCAGGCCTAGTCAGCCTGGTGGACTTCTTCTAAAAGGTCATCAAAGCAATGGATGAGAGCAAAGTGATGCATACTACCTACCTTCACCTGGCCAAGGGATTTGACACAATGCCCCACTCAGACATTGTAGATAAACTCATAGAAATGGGATTAAGCCCCTATGTTTCCCACCGAATAGCCAGCTGACTAACAGATAGAACTCAAGAAGTTAGGGTAGGAGAGTCCACCTCCGCAAAGAGGCTGGTCACTACCAGAATCCCTCAGAGTTCTGATCTGGGTCCACTTCTTTTTGACATCTACTTCTCTGAAATCAAGGCCAGACTCAAGGGCCTCTGACCGACCAAGTTTGCAGATGATTGCAAACTAGATATAGTCATAGAATCCCCCGAAGACAATAATATCATCCAAGAAAGGTTGACACAGACAAATAACTGGTGCCAGTGGTGTAGTCTAAAGCTCTACAAAAAGAAATGCATAATAGTATCTTTGGGGAAGTTGGCTAATCTTGGAAACTACTACATTGATAACACATCCATAATAGTGGAAGTAGTAGTCAGGGATTTAGAGACAGATGTAGACAGTGACCTGACATTTGATCAGCATGTTTGTATGGTATTAAGGACCTCCTTCTATGATGCACAATTTATAAGCAAAGGTATGAGATCTGAGTCCTAGGAAGTTATCTTTATACTGTATTCATCCTCATCTGACAAGCTATTGAGTACGATGCTGTCTTTGGTATGCACGTGCTAGGCACATGCAACAAATGGAATAACCACAGATGTTCAGCAACATGTCCTGTGTGGAACACCTCAAAGCCCAATCCCTGTACTCTGTCTCCTATAGACTGTTGAGGAGTGATCTATGCCTGGCATACAAGGCAACCGTGGGTGCCACTCTGATGGACCTTATGCATATCTGCAACACAAATAGCATTTGAATTACCCAATCCAGGGAAACCTTGCTTGCAACATAAATAAGACATATTGGAGGGGCAGGAATGCTTCTCAGACTATCCCTTCTGTGGGACAGGGCTCCCGTCAATAGATTTCTTCCCTAGTCCAATTTAACTGTAACTTGGAAAAGTGGATGGGGAACTGGAAACTCACACTTGGTCTAGCATCTCTGTCTCTAATGTAGAGAAGTAGCCTGTAAATGTTTGATCACATATATCTTAGCTTATGTATATTCCTTCAAATAACTTTAAGGTAACAAAACTTGTCCGATACAAATTTAGATGCATGGCTAGGCCTAAAAAGGCCCCTGTGGTCGTTAGCCTGGTATACACCTATGAACCTATGGAATAAAACTGCAAACAGATGAGCAAACATATTCATGAGTGTCAGATACTAATAGGTAAGAAGCAATATTATCAGCAAATAGAAGAAACTTTTAAGCACACAGCATAAAACACACAGAATTCTCCAAGCTACGACTCTGATATGATGTAGTTTTGTCATAGGTTAGTACTAGGTTAATTGCCCTTGCGAGCCATTTTAAGCCTAGCCAATTATCCCTTGTGAGATTCAAACCCTGCACCTTGTGTTTGTAAGGCAAACACCTTAACCATCAGGCCACCCTCCCAACCCCTGTCACTTCACCGCAAGAGGTTCTCAGGTTCAGTTTTCATTTAGGATGACTTCTGTGTGGCATTTACATGTTCCCTTGTGTTCACATAGGTGTTCTTCAGGTACTCAAGTTCCATCCATTATCTCAAAGACATGTGTTATGTGGTTACACTAAATTGTCCATAGCTGTGTATGTGACACAGTAGAAAGACCTGATGATCTACTTCTGTTCCATACTTCTCTCTAAACTCTGTGGATGAAGCCAACTATAAATGGGGTCACTAAAGGAGTCAGTTATGACTCAACTGCGTAGTAAAGAAATAAAGTCCAAACCACCACACTGGTAATAAAATCGATTCTTTTTACTTCCAACCACAACAGATGAGCGCTTTCGTCTAATAGATAGACTTCATCAGATGAAAGCACTAATATCATGATACACTAATATATAAAATCACAAACAATTAAGAATCCATTAATTATAATTTAAAGGCATACAGGTTCAAAAACCTAATATCCAATTTTAAAAAAGACTTCCCAACTTTCAAGACTTTCATAAACACATATATATTCTATATGCAAACATTAATAATATAATTGTTCAACTGATAAAATACAAGTAATAAAAATGTGCAACAATTTTAAAAAAATATATAAAAATTTATAGTCTTTTGGTTTATTATATACTTTCAGCTTTTTTATGTAGCACAGATTTTATACTGATGTAGTCATTTAAACCTGGTGGTGAGTTTGAATTCAGCCTGAGCTGCCATATCAGCTCTTTGTATAGTAAATGGTTCTTGAGGTCTCCCCCTCCCTTGTGCAAACCATACCTAACTGTATCAATAATACCAAACCTAAAACTGGATACACCTGAACATGCAGTGCTGTGTTTATATAGAGCATTGGTCTCCCTATGAGTTCTAATTTCATATAGATGTTCGTAAATTCTATCCTTGAAGGGTCTCTCGGTTTTACCAATATAATATGGCATACATGTAGTACAGATAGCAATATATACTAACAGGTTGGATCTACAATTCCCCTTAACAAGCTTCACCACACTTTTAAAACTATTGTTAAGTCTAATGGTATCCTCAGTCCATATAAAAGAACACACACTACATGCCCCACAAGGTGCAGTTTTTTTGTATGGTAATTTCCCTCTTTCTCCTTGTTCCAAGAGTTTCTTAAAGTTGTTTCCTACCCTGTATGTAAAAATGGGTTCTTTACCTACCCCGTGTACACATCCTTGTTAGTTTTCATATGGTTCCAGTTATTTCTAACTATATGTGTAAAAGTGTCTGAAAAAGTGCTGTATTCAACAATACAGGCTGTATTATATTTATATTCTGTGGATGAAGCCAACTATAAATGGGGTCACTAAAGGAGTCAGTTATGACTCAACTGCATGGGATGGATGAATGTTTGAATGCATGCAAGCATGGATGGATTGATGGAGTTCATACAAAACACTTCAAACTACAGTCAAAAATAAGTTCTCTTCTTTGGTTCCTGCTCTGTAAACCTTTCACAGCACAAGCCAAAAACAAAAGTTATTTACATTCAGAGACACTATTCCCTTACAGACAGTGTTCTGACATAACAGCTACCAAAACAAATGAGCAGTACTTAACAGAGTTGCAACAACACAGCTCTATTTACAGTTGCACAGGTTCATAGTTCATTACTAAGCTAACTGCCCTTGCAAGCCATTTTAAACCTAGCCAGTTATCCCTTGTGAGGCTCAAACCCTGCACCTTGGGTTTGTAAGACAAACACCTTAGCCATTAAGCCACCCTCCCAGCAAACAAGAGAAGCCAAAGTATCTTCTCCCGCCATACAGGCAGGAATATATCCAACTGGCATCTGCTATAAAGAATCCATCTCACTTTTCTCTCAAGGATTATTTCAGGATTATTTCCAGAAACAAAGGTCATAAATCTACTCTGCCCTGAGGTATTGGACTTTAATTATTCCAGTTTGCAGCAGTCCCATATTAACTGTAACCTCTTTGGCTGTTTCCAGATTAGAGGGACCATCTGTAACTATGCTGCTTGACATTTCTAAGCTAGTATATGAAGCACATGAAAAAATGTAAATATATATGTGTGTGTGTGTGTGTGTGTGTGTGTGTGTGTGTGTGTGTGTGTGTGTGTGTGTGTGTGTGTATATATATATATATATATATATATATATATATATATATATATATATATATATATATATATATATATATATATATATATATATATAAATATATATATATATATATATATATATATATATAAGGGTTCCATACACTAGATCAATTTTCACTAATTGAAATAGTGCATGGAATGCTCACTGCAGCGAAAGTGCACTTAATCAAAGTGCACACCAAGTTCAGTACAATGAATGGGTGTTGTACTGAACTTCTGTGCAGTACTCACGGACCTTAGGGTTAGGGCACAGGTCACCATAACCCTAAGGTCTGTGATGACTGCAACGCCAATGTCCTCCACTATGGTGCGATAGTCACGAACCTTAGGGTTAGGGCATGGGTTAGGGTAAGGGGATAGCTTTACTAACTATCCCTTTACCCTAACCCGTGCCCTAACCCTAAGGTCTGTGACTATCGCACCATAGTGGAGGACATAGCTTGTTTTTTATGTCCTCCACTGTGCTGTAATGTTTTCAGTGAAGTACACTTACGCAAAAGTTCACTTTCGTTAAAGTGAACATTTGCAGAAGTGAGGCTTCCTATTACAAGTTCGAAGTAGTGAACTTTCGTTCTTGTAATAGGAATCCATATATATATATATATATATATATATATAACACACACACACACACACACACACACACACACACATACATCCTTACAGTCAGTCATTAATACCAGGCATTAGAGAATCATTCTAAGAACTATTTAGAACTATTCTAATTTTAATGGAAATAGTATTGAAAAATAACTTCCTATTTTTTGAGGGAGAATATTACAGGCAAACCAAGGGGGTGGCGATGGGAGCACATTGTGCACCTACTTACGCCAACATTATTATGGCTTACTGGGAGAATAAATACGTCCTGATACCCAGGTTTGAAAACAAGTGGACATTATATGTTAGGTTTCTGGATGATTTATGTTTTCTGTGGAAGGGCACTTTAGACGAGTTTGAGGTCTTTGTTGATTATTTAAACAGTACTACAAACTTCCTACAGTTTACTAAGTACTTCACCACCACTAAGGTGAACTATTTAGACGTATATTTGGAAAAAAATGGCCAGTGTTTTGTGTCAAGTGTGTATAGGAAGAAAACTTTTTCCAACACCTACTTACATTTTTCAAGTTCTCACCCATTTTACCAGAAAAGAAGTGTTTTAAAAGGACAAGCAGTGAGAATATGTAGAATGACTTCTGATGATTTTTTGTTCACAAAGGAATGTGACTACTTGAAGTCTATGTTTTTGGATAGAGGTTACCCTATAGAAATGATTGATCACATATTGCAGAAGGTTGCTGAAGGAAGAAAGGGTAGGTTTGTACCTATATTAGGTAAAGATTTTAACGAAATCAATGCTACGACCACTAAAAACAACACTCCTAACGAGGGACATTCCTCGGGCCTTATTTTAACTTATGATGGACAGGCTAGTAAGGTTAGAAAGATCGTAGATAGGGAATGGAACAATTTTGCAAAAGTATCTGATTTGGGATACATTTTTGACAAAGAAATACAATATACTTATAAAAGGGGTAGTAATATTAAAGGAATCTTAGAAAAGGTCAGTAACGCAAAGAGACTTGAGAATAAAAAGAAAAAATATGGTGTCTTTAAATGTGGAGCTTGTGGGTACTGTAAGAATTTGAAGACTGGTAGTACACATTTTTTGGTAGCCCGTAAAAAGACACTTTAGGCTCTTTTGCAAATTGTAATACCAAGGGTATTATATATATTGCACTATGTGGAAAATGTGAAGCATTCTACGTTGGCAAAAGTGAAAGAAAAACGAAACAGAGAATTTACGAGCACCTGTATGATATTAGGACCAAGCGTGATACAAACTCTTTGTTTAAGCACACCTTGGTCTGTGATGGGGCTTATTTTAACTTTTTTGTTTTAGAAGTTGTACCACCAGATCCTAGGGGAGGCTGTTGGGAAACTTTGGTTGCATACAGGGAATTATATTGGCAGATTGTTTTAGAATCAAATAAATTCCCAGGTATCAATGACATGATTACTTTAGCACCTGTATTGAAAATGAGATCAGCTAAACTTTAATTCCAATATGTGTAATTTGCAGTTAAAAGTTATTTACATTTTAAAACACTTTAAAACATTTCATAAAAAGTTTTTTCAGCTATTTAAGTCCATTACTACTTTCTCCACTAGAGGGCATTATAGGATCACTCAGTATTACAATACATACTAGTATTATACAAATAACATTTTTATTCATTTATTTATTATTTTTATATAAATTTACATTTTAAATGTATTTATATGGATTTTATGTTATTATATAAACAAAGTTGCACTGTATTTATAGATTTTAATATTTTTAATGTGACAATTTAGGACTCTGAGATTTAATGTGTTCATAATTAATTAACATATTCATGATACATGATTTTTATTGGTTAGTTTGAATTTAATTAGAGTATTTAAATGTTATTCTGTGGTGTGTTGTCATTCTGATGAAGTTTTGGACGAAACGTGAAGTGTATTTGTTTCTACGTATTATTAAACTGTCGCTGTTGCTTTTGGATTATTTCCTCGTGTGGTGGTCTACTATTTACAGTTTCTAGCCCTAATTTTGGTACTTGTGCTGGGACTTCGGTGCTTGTGTTCTATTTACTAGTTTTATTTCTGCACCGTCCATTCTTTGTTTATTAGAGAATCATTCTCCTTAATGTTTGTAAAATTAACTGTGATGCTAAACTCATTGTTCTATTAACTTTTTAAGTGGCTCTGATTCATATTTACAGAGTTCCCCGTGGTGTCATCGAGTGTTCTTCCCAGCTTCGTCCATAACCCCCCCATCCAGAGAAATACACACCAGTCCTTCTAAGTAATCTGTCCCTGGTTTTACAGGATGCTTCTGCTTTTGCTAAGTGCCCTGTCCCTTGTAATGCACAACTGTTGCAGTCATTGAATAGTGCCAGACAGAGTTTCAAAATTTTTATTATGTAAAAAATCCTTGCTACACTGATTGATCAGTTAATATAGAGGAATAATGCTACTACTTTCTGTGGTAAGGTTGCAGGGGTTGAAACTGCCCCCCTTTTACTTTACATTTTTTTTTTTATAAAAGCCTTTGGGAATATCTTACATCATCCCTGGGATCAAGTAGGGGCACAGTGGACTAAAACTCTCTGTGTGAGGCGTGAGGAGGACTGGGAGACTGAATATTTTTTAGTGCCTTTATGGCATGCAATATAGAGTATCCCTGGTGTCTAGTATTTCCTGACACCATATGTTTTGAGCTGCAAAACTTCTTCTTTTTTTTTATTTTGTGCATTTAAGGCATGTTGTAAGGAGTTATTATTGGTATCTAATGTTTCACTCACCCCACATCTTTAGTTCCACAAAACTTGCTTTTTAAGTGCATTTAAGTGATGCTGTAGTTATTCCTGGTGTTTAGTGTTCCCTAGACCCCCCACTTCTTTCATGTTGTAAAACTTTGCTCATTTAGTTTTTAAGTGTCTTTAAGGCACACCACTTTAATACAGCTGATTGGTTGATTGATCTTGATTGTGATGATACCTGTGTGTATATATATATATATATATATATATATATATATATATATATATATATGTGAATTTTAGTTTCAATGTTATTACTAGGTCTGAAGAAGCTCCTAAGCGAAAGCGCTTACCTCTAATCAATAAACCTGGGTTTTATATATAAATTTTATTTTGTTATTGGCTACTGTTATATTCTGCTGAAGTTTTGTTCAGAGATTCGTGTACTATGGTAGCTCCGTAGTCAGACTTTTGTTTTTTCACACTATAAATAGTTATCTCTGGTGTCTAGTAATGTTTTTCATTTTGATCACTACTGCAGTACTCTAAGCTATATGGATTACATCTTGCATAGGATATAACAACTGGACAGGCACCAAAGCTTCTGGGTACATTCCTCATGGCCAAACCATTAGCCCACTTGAGCTGAGCTGACTAAAAGATAGGATCAGGTACCAAGCCCTTCAGAGCTTTACTGCCTCCAAATTTGAGTGCTGCTGTGCTGGCTTTCAAGGATCAACTGTCAGCTTTTGCTGTCCATCATTGAACAGATGCATTCCTTTGGAGAAAAATCTTCCACATATTATCCTTATTGTTAAAGCTTACTTTCCTGTGTGGGAAAGCATACTTTAAGCTTGGAATATGTGCTTTTATTGATTGTCACGCAACTTTATTATATTGTTTTCCTGGGGCATCTGCTCAGCGTTTCATTACAAAGAACTTTTCTTCCACAGAAAAAAAATAGATCTACATTTATATCTATTTCAGGGGTTTTCCACTCAGACTTTGGTCTCTGCGAGGGAATACCTCAAGATTCTTGGTCTCATGACATCTATGATTCTCATGGTACCTCTGGCAAGACTCCAGATGAGAAAGATACAATGGTATCTGAAGTCTCTTCGGTCCCAGCACTAACACCCATTATCTTCTCAGATTCCTGTTCTGGGTTTTGTCAGAAAATAAATCACTTGGTGGAAAAATCAAGTATCCCTGAATCCAGGTCTCCCCTTCTACCCCCCTGCTTCAAAACATTCTGTCACCACAGATGACTTGGACTTTGCTTGGGGAGCAGTGTCAAGGGGGATAAAAATGCAAGGTATCTGGGATAACAAAGACAGCCAAAAGCACATAAACATAAAATAGATGCTTTCTCTTATCAGGGCACTCAGTTCTCTGAATCTCCTTTGGTCCCCAGAACCCCTTCAAGCTGTTACAGACAATCTCACAGTGATGTGGTACTTAAACAAGCAAGGGGTAACAGGTCTTACCCCTATGCAGACTGGTCATGTTAGCTTGGGATATAGCTTTACAGCACAATCTCACTCTAAAGGCATTCGGCATTCTGTCAGAGCCAAATTATGTGGCAGACAACCTGTGCAGGACAAAGGCAGACCTTCACATATGGAAACTAGATCAGTGAATTTTCTAAGATTTGATTCATCAGTGAGGAGTTTCTTAAGTAGACATTTTTGCCTCTTCTGAACAATCAGCTGGCAAAATTCTGCTCCAGGACTCCATGCAAGAAGGCCTAGAGCTAGATGCCTTTTCTTTTCTTTTCCCTTGAACAGAAATGTTCCTGGAAGCTTTTCCACATTTTCCACTGATACCAGGGTACTTCTGAAGATTCGGATACAGAAGGACTAAGATCTTTATGGTTGAACATCTTCTGGCCCAGGCAATTACCACAAGCTATCTCACAGAGTGGATTTACTCTTACAGCAACAACAGGGGCTTTTGATACATCCAGACCCCAAAACAACCTCAACTGACTGCCTGGTTACTAGGGTCTTAATACCTTTTAGGCCCCTATTTACTGAGGATGTGCTGCAGGTACTAATGGAGGCAACAAAGCCTGCTACTAGAAAATCATGTATTAGTAATTGTAAAAGATTTTCTCATTAGTGCCAACAAGATAACCAGCATACATTCATGGCTAGTGTTTCTCTGGTTTTACAATATTTGTGTGAGTTATGTTCCTCCCTGTCTTTCTTCTCTGTTTTAGGTTCATTTGTTGGCCATTTCATCATGTCTGCTCATGGATAACCTTATGTCAGAATGTTTTTGAAAGTGGTTTTGCATAAGAGGCCTCCAAAAAAACAAGTGCCTCCTCCTCGAGATCTTAATTTTGTGTTAGAGAAGTTAACACTTGCCCCTTTGGAACTAGCTCTTCTGGCTGATTTGAGGTTCTTAACATAGAAACAGTTTTCCTGGTTGCTCCAACCTCTGTAGGAAGAGAATCGGAGTAAAAAAGTGGTTATGGTGGGTCAACCATATCTCATGTTCCACAGAGACAGGGTTTCTTTGAGAACTAATCC
The DNA here is from genome assembly GCF_019279795.1 of Protopterus annectens. Lineage (NCBI taxonomy): Eukaryota > Metazoa > Chordata > Ceratodontiformes > Protopteridae > Protopterus > Protopterus annectens. Next base: position 1,793,264,652 of record NC_056739.1, read on the forward strand.
TTCTTTTATGCCTAAGGTGATATCTAAGTTTACTTTAAGCTAAACTATTGTGTTCTTCCATGAACTGAAAAATGAGGGCGAAAGGATATTTCATACCTTGGATGTTTACAGACAACTCAAGTACTATTTGGACAGAACAAAATCTTTCATAGGAAGACACTAGACTATCAGTATGCAGACTACAAGGCTGTGCAGTAACTGGTGGTCAGAATAAGTCTGTACATTGTATCTGTGAGGTAAATACCTTAACTGTTGTGCTAAACCCTTCCCTTTCAGAGTTTCTGCTCATTTGTTCATTTCTTGTGAAGGTAAGAGGAAGTAACAACCTGTGTCAAAGCAGACTATGTACAGATGGTTGTTTCAGGCTATTAACTTTTGTTACTCCCATCACAACAAAATTATTCAAAGCAGGGTCATGGCACACTCTACCAGGACCTTGGTTTCATCCATGGCTTTTTGGAAAGTGTTGGACTCTTAAAATAATCTAGAAGCAGCAGCTTGGCCCTTGTATATACTTTTACAAAGCATTACAATCTAGAGTCCTTCTCCGGGTATAGGTCAGGCTTTTCAAGGACCGTTCTCAGGGACGTCTGGCCCTTCTCCTCCCACCTACCACTTCTTCTAAGCAATGGTAATCGATCCATATAGCTTAGGCTACCGCAGCAGTGATCAGCATGATGCACATAGTACCGTTGTATAAGTAAACTTACCATACCAGTAGGTGTTCGAATGGTCACTGCTGCAGTAGCTGCTCCCTTTCTCCATCTTCCATGTTTTTAGTGTGTTTTTTATGTCAGGGTGTAGACATTTGATTTTTGTTTTTCTTAGCAATGACATCTGTGGGCTAAACCTCCCTACTTCATTTGGCAAGAAATCTCCAAAGGATTTGGTGCCCAAAACTGTCTTTTAACCAGCTTAGCTCTAGCTTTTTGGGTGCATGAAAAGTGCCCTGAAGCTTTAGAAGCTATCCGGCTTTTATGTCCTAAGCAGGATATAACCCATATAGCTATGGCTACAGCAGAAGTGATCATTTGAACAACTACTGTTATGATAAGTTTACTTACACAACTGTATTTTACCCCACTAATATTGCAGGTTTACTTGTTAGTTTAGGGGAGTGTGGAGGCATGTTAACCTACCAACACATGCGCATTCACATATTCATGCATACACACACACACACACACACACACACACACACACACACACACACACACACACACACACACACAACACACACACACTGCCCCCCCCCATTGCATTCCCAGTCAGACTCACACACAGAAGCGTAGCTGGCTCAATCAATGCCCTGGGCT